>NW_015542406.1:1184809-1200160 GCF_001515605.1 Sinocyclocheilus anshuiensis | reverse complement strand
GATTTATTTTTTTTATTTTTTATTTTTTGCTATATTTCTTTTACATTTTTAACCAAAGTTAAGTTTTTATTTTATTTATATATATATACTGTATATATATATATATATATACAGTAGAATAATTTTTCATTTTTTAACCAAAGTTCAAATTTAAAATAAAACAAGAATTCAAAATTAGCCATTATGAAGGAGTCCATTTATCCATGGTCTGTTGCAGATCTGGCTGTAATTTAAAAAAAAACAAAAACCTTTGAATCAAAATGATTGTTTTATTTTTAGCATCAGTCAGAAAAAAATACCTGTAATACTTTATACATTTTTAATATTTTTATACTTATAATTTAATGCGTAAACAAACTTTTTTCAATGGAAAACACTTTCACACTTGTTGAGTTTTATAAATATACAGTACATAAAAGTTAATTTGTAGTCCGTAGTCACTCATATTCTTGATATGTTTTCAATATAGCTCAGGAAACCCCAGTTTACACAGTTAAGGGATTAGAGGAACACTCTCCAAAATGATAGGGTTGTGTAAAAGTGAGGTAGTAAAGGTTTGGCGGGCAGATGAGGGAATGCGGTGTGTGAGTGTGTGTATGTGTGCGGTAATTACAGTGGGAGTAGGGCATGTTTTATTGAGTGTGAAAAGGCCTGACCCCAGTACCAGCCCTCCCACTCTCACATTGGCATGTTCCGAAGGGAGAGAGCGCGAGAGGCCTATCACTAACACACGGCTTGTTTTTCTCACACACGCTCACACCCACTCACACACGCACGAACAGCGCAATCAGTTACATTTATATAGATCCTCTCATCATGGGATCATTTCAGTTACAATACACAATCATCCCGAGCAGTATGAACAACATGGGAGTTAACTTGTTTATAAGACAAGGGAGTGTCAGCATGTCAGGTGGGGCCTCTCCTCACATCTTGAGCTGTGTGAGATAAATGCATGTTTCATATCTCCCATGCAAACCAAACCTATATTACGTTACACAAGAGAATTTTGTCCCCTGTTTCAGTGTGTGCGAGTGTGTTTGCACCGCATGTGCACCTGTGTTCGTTGGTGAGCAAATGAATGACCCGTGTGTAGCGAGGTCAGGGTCAGCGCAGTAGAGATCGGCTTTGCTGTGCACATTCTGTGGGTCATGTACTCCTATTGATTTTCATGTCAGGCCCCGGCAGTTGCTCCTATAGAGACATATTCCCTGCTTATCGATCATAGTGACTGCAAATGTTTGGTAAGCAGCTTTCAAAACTGCTGGACTGGTTTAAATCAAAGATAAACTTTTGACCAGGTGCACCGCATCAAGAGAGCGCATTTGGAATGCATTTTTTGCGAATATATTATTGCATGTTGTACTCAAGAACTGTACTGTTGCCACAAATGTAAAACAGTTATCTTAATGTTCACTTAGTTTTACATTCTCTGCCGACTGCTGTTCATTTTTGGCTTGATAGCATGCAGTGAAAGAGTGTGTAATATCCAGGAGAGCTGATGTAATCGGCAGTGGTTTCGGACTGCTGGCTCTGCTGCCCGTGTCCTGGAGCGCTGTGATCCAACAGACTCTTAGTGGATCCCACCCACAGCCAGCAAGCCCCACTGCTTCCACCCTACTTTTCGATAAACCCAGCTCAGACGGGAGAAGACTTTTGCTTTTGAATTCAACTGAGAGGTCACTACATACAGTATCTTCTCTGTTGATCTGAGGTAAACCGTGATAAACCACACTGACCACAATCACAAATTGTTAAAGGCAATTTCATGTAAGTTTCATGTCATCATTAATAGATATGCACTGATATCTAAGCCGTACTGATAAACCGATATGAAAATTCGGTCACACTTTATTTAAGGTCCAATTCTCGCTATTAACAAACCATTGACTATGACTTTTGCCTTAATAAACTCCTAATTTGCTGCTTATTAATAGTTAGTAAGGTAGTTGTTATGTTTAGGTATTGGGTAGGATTAGGGATATAGAGAATGGTCATGTAGAATATGTGCTTTATAAGCACTAATAAACAGCCAATATGTTAATAATATGCATGCTAATAGGCAACTAGTTAATAGTGAGAATTGGTGCCGAAAATTCACATATTAATACATTATTTTGTCTAAATGAATCATTTTATATTGCAAGTGGATTTATTTTTAGATATGCTAAATAGTAGCCTATACATTTAACTTTATTACTAAATTATTTGTTTGTGTTTTTCTGTGCAACACAAAAGATATTTTAAAATGTGTATTAATACAGTGGCAGTCAATGGGGTCCAATTATTGTTTAAACCCCAATATAATTTTTTTGTGTTCTGTAAAAGAATGTAAGACATACAGGATGAGTACATGATGAAATAATTTTCATTTTCAGACAAACTAGCAGTTTAAAAGTGATTTAAGAGTAAAACTGGTTTTTCTGGCTGTCCGGAAATGAAGGGGCTTGAACACAAGACTCAACTTGAGCTGTAATACACTCTACAGGACCAGATTAATTATAGGGAATAAAGGTGAAGTGAGGGAGGAGGAGGGATGCCAGAAGCGTTGTCATTGGAATGAGGTTTAAGCAGCCGTTTATATATCATTAGCATTGTGATTGACAGCGTTAAATGTTCATGCTCTTGGCACTTTTTCTTAATAAAGACCATAAAGAAACTCCCTGTTTTTCATGAAAGCTAGAATCTGTAGGGCTTGGAGGAGAGATTACTCACACGTGCACATTCCTGCTCGCTGTAAACGTGTTAAACAAACATTGTTTCTATCAGATACATTCACATAGCTCCCTTCAGTTAAATATGACTGTAGCAGATAAGCCATGTACAATATATCATCAACACAGTCAGTACAGCGAGATAATTGGAGAACAAGTGTTTATAAAGAACTAGAATACACCAGACTGTTTGCATTCCTTTTTAATGTCTTTGTGTTTTTAAAAGCGTCTATATACATTGTTGCACTCAGATCTCATGATCATGGTTTTGATAAAAATATTAAGCAGCACAACATTTTTCAGCAATTTTCATTTTGAAGTATATTGTAGTATAAATGTTAATTACTGCATTTCTGATCAAATAAATGCAGCCTTGGTGTACATAAGATACTTCTTTCAAAAACGAAAAAAAAAAATCTTACCAACCTCATATTTTTTAACTAATATATTTAAAATTTTTGTAATTCTGTCTATAATTAATTTTAATTAATTCTATAATTGTACACGTTCTGTAATTTTACATTAAAGGTGCAATAGGTGATTGTCTTCAGAAACATTTTTTGTTATGCTGGTTGCTCGGTCCGAGCGTTTTAATATGCTTTCCTACCTGCCTGTCAACGTATGTATTAGCATACCTCTACACACCGGGTTCGCGCAGACAGGATACGCCATCAGCGCGTTCACGCACGCTGTGCAGACTGCAGACAGAGCGAGAATGGCAGACAAACATCAACAACCTGATCTTCCTTCCTGGTATTGTAGTACTTTTAAAGTTTTCTCACCGGTGAATGACACATGAGGAAGTTGTGGCCTAATGGTTAGAGAGTCGGACTTGTAACCCAACTGCTCCCCGGGCGCCGCAGCAAAAAAATGGCTGCTCCGGGTGTGTGTTGACGGTGTGTGTGTGTTCACTGCTGTGTGTGTGCACTTTGGATGGGATAAATGCAGAGCACTAATTCCGAGTATGGGTCACCATACTTGGCCACGTCACGTCACTTTCACTTTCACTTTCACATGAGTCCTCGTGCCAGCTCGTTAGAAGTGAGCCAATCGATATGATCCCTACACAGTGTTCATTGCTCCCTACTACCTGAGTGGGGGAAATCTGTTGAAGTTTACTTCACTGTGGAACATGTGCTGGAATTGGGAACCACTGATGTAGCCTATTGTAGTAATGTTGTCTCTGGTATTCTGGTCTGTGAGCGTAAATGCGTTAAGGGGGCGTGGCTTTGGACGGCGATTGCAGGGAGGGTGGGACATTCGTTTTCAGTGCTATCAGGCTAAAGTTAGCATTTTCCAAGATCTCCTACTGCACCTTTAACATTATAGTCTAAACAAATGTCTAGGCTCATGGACAACCTGAGTGAAACCAGGCCTTATGATACAGGGCCAAATGACATCCATTCCCCTGTATCTCCGTACAAGACACTACCACTCCACCAGTGTGCCAGAATGTCTCAGAGAAATAAACAGAGACTCACGATCAACAAAACACACTCGTGCGGTAATAGAGTCCCATTCTGCGTGCGCGACACAAGTCATTCAGAGCCTGCCTGCACTGCAGGACCGTAGCTTGTCTATGTCTGTTAAGTTGACAGAAATGTCATGACACAATGCATTACGCAGTCTCTGAGACGAGCATGACAGCTCACAAATACGATTTAGAGCTACAAGCCTGGATACATGTAATTATGTTGTGCTGTGTTTGGATAAGCAGAACAGCATTGTTATGCACACAACAAACACAGATAAAGCCCTCAACTTCAACCATGTAAATTTTAAATCAAGGAGCTCGTAAGCTTCGGATGGTTAAGCCAAATGTTTTCATTTCAGTTTGACGGATTAAAAAGCGAACAAATAAACTGTTCGGTTTTAATCTCTCAAGTTTAAAGTTGTTCATCGACAGTGAATAGAATATGTTGCATTTGCAGTCAATCCAGCATAGTTTCAGCCCAACACAAATCACCCCCACCCCCCAAAACTCCCATTGGTGTAGGTTTTGTAAACACATTTCCATCATAAAGGTTTTTCAGTATTGAAAATAAGAATAATTATTTATTGATCAAAAAATTTGCATATTAGAATGATTTCTGAAGGATCATGTGACACTAGGGCTGCACGATTATGACAAAAATCATAATTGTCGATTATTCCCTTGAAATTGTAATTGTGATTATTAATTACGATTATCACAATTTACATTGAATGATGTTTATACCATTGTTTGATGCAACTGCATGCCGTATTTTTACATGAAAGTAAACAAGCTGAAAACACTCTTAACTGAAAAACCTTTAGTGCTTTTCTATAGTATTAAGCCTCAAATGTCAACTATACATCGGATTGGTTTCTTCTTTAAATTATAAAAAAAAGTTAAAATAGGAATGGTACTATAATGTTATACTAAAACTAAAACAATGTAAAAACCCTTAAGATAACATGTAGAAAGAAAAAAAACATATCTTAAGCATGCAGAATAACATAAGTGGACTTTGAACGATTACAAAATTGTGGCATCCATAATTGTAATCGCGATTAGAAATTTGATTAATTGTGCAGCCCTACACTGAGACTGGAGTAATTGCTGCTGAAAGTTCAATAAATTACATTTTAAAATATACTGAAATATAAGCCAATAAGTTATTTTAAATTGTAATATTTTTTCTGAATTAAAAAAAAAACTTAGCAGACCCAAATTGTGAATGATAGTGTATATATTTAAAATTAAATGATTAAGTTAATAATAGTAATGAATAAAAAATGAATAATCCCTCTGTCAATCCGCTCTGCATTCTTTCAGCCTAACTCAGATCACCCTGGAAAAACGTCCATTGTTGTAGGATTTCTAAACACATTTCCATCATGAAAGTTTGAATATGCCCAGCACTCAAAACAAACAATGCGCACGTGTCGTGAGGACGAACGTCGAGCGAAGAGTGTTTTTCCTTCCTGCTGGGGGACATGGTGACTGAGAAAGAACAGTGTTGGACTCAGAGGCCTGGCGTGATGTGGTATAGGGAAATGTCTGATTTTGCCTGCCTGTTGTCAGAGTTTCCTTCTGTGGACAGACAGTGTGATCTCACTCCTAATAGAGACCTGCAGACACCTAAACACCCGTTTCTGTTCAGCCAGTAATTATGGTGTTTATTTCCTGTGGGTCACTCACAGCCTCCTGGTCATCAACTTCCACATCTTTTTGCTGGCATCGTGCGGCTACAAAGCGTGTGGCGCTCTTTCGGCCTCTCCGGAGGAGAGAGTTTCTGCCCTCCCTCAGCGTCTCTCAGATGTGAGATGTGGTTACATAGGCATTTTCTATTTACGTGTTCATCTGTGTCCATGCTGGACGGAGATGATGAATGCTTCCTCTGAGAGGTAGCCGGCTCTTTGTGGGCAGGTTAGCAAGGGGAGACAGGGACAGAAGTGGGAGAGGGGGCGACTCGTGGGCTCCCCGGGGGCGAACTGTGCTCTGAACCTTCTTGACTTGGCTTCCACGCTCTCTCTCACGTGTGAATTGCCTCATCTGGCCCAGAGGATTTAAACTAATGTCAGCCCGAGACTGGGTGCACTCTTAATCATCTTAGGAGCGAGAGCTGGCAGCAGCCGGGGTTATGAGAGGGAGAATGAGGCCTGCTTGCTGTCTCCTGAGACGCTGTGCAGAGGCAGGGTGTGCGTGCTTGTGTCCCAGGTTGTTTTAGAGAGAGATGCAGACATAGAGATACGTGGGAAGGAGGGAAACGAGTAAAGAAACAGGGCGAGATGACCAAAGAGACTTTATGCATCGTGTGCATTCTGAAACCAGACAGATGAGTTTATGACCCGCTTATTGGTGTCATATTGGCTTATCTGCTAAGGCTTGCTTCTCTTTAAGCCTGAAGTCAGCAGGAAGCATCCACAAGTTTTTTGTCTTTGCTTATTAGTCTGCTTACTTTCATTCAGTTAGCTGTCTGCCACATAGCTGTCAATCAGCCACAGGACACCATTATGATGCTTATTAAATATTGTTTTAGGGAGTCTACAGTTGAGAGAAAACTCTGATGGAGCGTTTGACAGATAGGATTGCGTAGATGTTTTTGTAGGGTATGTAAAGAGAAGTGATATGTGATGTTGGCATCACAACATTATTAAGATTGCATTACATTCACTGTAATGCAATATAAAGTGTAATTTTACAATTTTAACTATTAGGATTGATTAAAGATCTTTGCACACTGAGTCCAACATTTTCGTATGCATTTTTTTTTGTATTCGCGGAAAAAAAACAACGAACCTGATCCGAATTTTTTTATGACGGACGAAAGTTTCAGAGGCAGTGTGTAAACGTAATTGTTACAGTGTGAGGTCGCATTTATTTTTTAACGTGCGAAATTGTGCAATGACCTTAATTCAGTGTTAGAGATCAACAGTGGTAATCTAAATAGAAAAATTGGGTGAATGAGCATCACAATTACAGATCCACTATACAGCGTTTTAGAATTTGAGGCTAATGATAAATGTCTTGTGAGTGGGCCGATCTCCAGCTGTTGAAGGGAAGCAGGTGTGAAGATAAGAAATCATTGTGGGTCTCCGTCTTATATCCTTCCTGCATGTATCAGGCAGTGGAAAATTTTGCATTTAGTCACTTTCATCTGCATCAGACCTCCTCTTTTGAGTTTTGCACATTTTTTTAATGTGTTTTCTCTCTTTTGTCTCTTTTTCTCACTCTCATTCTGTTTCACAGACCGTGGTGTGGACACCTGAAGAAAAAGACGCAGAAAGAAAGAGAGTGAGAGACAAAGACTCGAGAAGAAAGAGTGAAGTACAATGTGCTAGGGGAGTGAAGGCAGACAAACTCTCGTGTTTTTCTGATATTCTCGGGGTGTCAGAGAGACCAAGCAGGACGCCAAGATGGGACGGAAGAAGATACAGATCACACGGATCATGGATGAGAGGAACCGGCAGGTCAGTAGCTCCTTTACACATCATCCTTCTTTTATTCCCACAGTATCTACTGTATGTATGTCTCGGAACCTAGTGAGATGCTAGCTAAAAAGCATTTTTTGACATTTGGAACGAGGCATACATAATATATTGGTACCAAATTGATTATTGATTGATATTACAGCCTTTTTACTTATTGTATCCTCTATTTTGACATTTAGATTACCTTTGCTGTCAAAGTTATTTTTTAATAACACTGATAAATGTAATCTTTAGTAAAACTCAAAACGAATATCCATTTTTCGTTATGTAAAATATAATATTGTGATTCCTAAATTCCCTTGTAGCTTATAAAAAGTAGGTTTTCAGTGTTTAATTTATTTAGACAAAATGGATTTTAATATTGGCCATATATAACTTAATCAGCCATATCAGCCTGCATTTTTTATATTTGTGCATCCTTTATTTGGAGCATTTGAAACCCAGAGACAGAAAAATTTTATATTTAGATTTTTTTATATAGATTTATTTTTCTAGTTTTTGATAGTAAATATATAGCTTAGAGTCAAATTGAGGATACTTACACTTCCATTCAAAAAGTTTGGGGTCAGTAAGATTTAAAAAAAATTTTTTTAAAGAAATTAATACTTTTATTTAGCAAGGATGCATTTAATAGTTCATAAGTGGCAGTAAAGATGTTAATGAAGTTTAAAAGGATTTCTATATAAATGCTGTTCTTTTGAACTTTCTCTTCATCAACAAATCCTGAAAAAATGTACCCACAAAAATGTTAAGCTGCACAACCACTGATAACTATAACAAATGTTTCTTGAGCAAATCAGTACATTAGAATGATTTCTGAAGGGTCATGTGACACCGAAAACTAGAAGAGTAATGGTGATAGATTCAATAGAACTTGAATGCATTCATGATCTTACACAGCAAACACAACAGGCCTGAAAGACCTATTTAATTATTGCTTAGTTTGGGCCATCTGTTCATTGGCTAAACATGTTGTCCCAGCATTCCTGGATAGACACACAGCAAGAGCCATAAAAAGGGACTGGGACACATTTCCAGCCATATTTACAGACGCGGCTCCCACACACCACCCTGAAATTTTGGTCCGGAGAAGCTGATGAGGCAGACAGAGCTGGTGCGAGCCAGTCAGTGTGGCAGCGACACGGAGCAAGGGGTGACTGGGGTGAAGTGGGGCGACTATAGGCCTCTCCCTTTTTCCTCTCTCTCTCTCTCTCTCTCTCTCTCTCTCTCTCTCTCTCTTTATTTCTCTTTCTCTCTCTCTCCACACTGGTGGATTTGTGCTGGGGCCCGGCAGGAACCGTTCCTCCCTGCGGTTGCAGCTGCTTGGTAGTAATTAGGAGCAGCCACTGCACCACGGCACCCTCTCATTACAATGAGGAACAGTGGGACGCGCTGTGCCCTTCTCTCTCTCCATCTTCCTCTTTCTGCTTCTGTCTCTCTCTCTATTTTCCTGTCCTTTCCTCAGAAAAGTGCCAATGATCTGGCCAGCGACAGAGACAGACTGGAATTCACCCTTGTCTACTCGCACTAAATATAAATAACATAACACAGTCCTGTCTCGTCACTGTCGTTGCAGAGAAGGGAAAACACACATACAAAACAGATGTGGGGCACGTACAGATCCGTTCAAACATACATGGCATGTCTAATGTCCGTTTGAAAGGGGAAGCCACTCCATTTGTCATGTTAAATTATTTGATAATGAAAAAAGTATGCGTCAGCCGTCAGTCCACGTCTCTCCAGTTAGACTTGACGCACCCATTCACACCCACTCAAAATATCATTTGCACTGTCTCGTCGGTGAAATAACTTTCTTGCCATGCTCACGGAAAGCTAATTGAGGTTTTGCTCACTCTCCTGAGGGTGATAACATAACAGCCCGTGCCCTCCTCCCTCCTTGCCCCCAGCTCTCCTCCCACCTCTCTGACAGTTACTGTGGAGGTAGCAGTTCAGCCAAGTGAGAAACTCAAATTTACAGGACAGGCCAATTATCAGCATAACACCAGGTCCTGGGTGGGATCCAAATAGGAAGGCAGGCAAAGAGAAGATGTCTACTAGAAACATCAGCATCTGCACTATCTGCCCCGGCTTACAACATCAGCAAAAATAAAATAAAAAATAAAAAGCAAGAGAGGGCAGAAAGAATCAGGAAAAAGAAGAGAAAGTTACTGTATAATCACTTTGTGACTGGCTGTTTATTTGATTCAGTGTATTATATTCAACCGATCTTAATGGGATAGTTCATCCAAATTTAGTTTGTATGACATTGCTCCAGCGATGCCGCAGAAATAGAAACCTTTAAAAAATAGAATCTGCTGTTAATCGTCGCGAATACCTTTTTGTCGTGTGTTGTAACGTTAGAATATTTTTTGTGTTCCACTGAAGAAAAAAACACATACATGTTTGGAAGGACACGAGGGGGGTAAATAATTTTTGGGTGACCCCTTCAAGAATTCATACTCGCTGTGGCTCAAAACTTTAAACATATCACAATACCGCCTTTTCTTTTCTCCGTTGTTATTGCCATATACACGTACGTACGAGAGACAATACACCGCACGGTAATTAATAGCACTCTTGTCCATCAGAATCCAAATTTCACGGCACTCATCGGAGAGAGCGGTTATCAGTGGCGCACAGGCTCAGCCGTGAGTGTGGTCGACTTGCTCAGCAGAGAGTTTTTGGAGACAAATGGAGAAAGATGTAAGCCCTTTATTCGAGCTTTTGTGTGAATTCACACAAAGTTCTTCCCCCTTGCTAGCTTGAACCCAGTCTCCTGCTCGCTCTAGGGTGCTCTCCTCACCCTGGGGAGATGGCCATTAGCATACTGGGCCCACTGAAAGAAGACAATTAAAATCCTTATCTGCGCGGCTGTGCCTGGAGCTATCTTTATTCATTGCATTAGAATGAGAGAATGCCTTAAGTGGCCTAATTAAACACAGTGGCGGTACTGCAGCACGGGCGTCAGCAGGGGTGTCTCGTATCATTATGAGAAGGGCTCTGGAAAGCCTGTTGACCTATCAGGATTTATTTAGGAGAGCGTAGCGGGGGTCGAGAGGTCTGCAATTGCAGTATCTGTCAAAACAATAGGTTCAGAGGCAAGAGGTATGTTCATTGTACACGTATCCTGCAATATTATTCACCCCCGAGGGGTTTGGAAGATCTTGGTGGGCATCGGATCCAGCTCTTCGAATTGATTCGCCAGGAAACTCACCAGGAAAAAGTCTGAACACACAACAAACGTCAATTCAAGCATTGATTGAGTCCCATCAGTGGAAGAAAGGGATATGAATGCATTATTTTTTGAGAATGAAGACAGAGTGTCTCGGCTCTCACTCGGCAGCGCTCTCACACTTTATGAAATATGGAGGAACTGGAGATCCTGTCATGCATGCAGCCCTGTCCTTCTGGAGCTTTCCACCAAAAGCCCCTTAAGTGCGGCCTGTAGGAGGAGGAAGGAATGACAGCAAAAGGAGAAGAAGAAAAGGAGAGGATTTGGTGAACCTCACTGAACAGCTCAGGCTGACATGCTAATTGCAAAGCTGTGTAAGGGGGACGACTGCCATAATAGCGCAGGAGGACAGAATGATCCTGACCCCCCACCCCCACTCTCGCTCTCCACCTGTCCATCGTCCACTCGGTACAAACTCTGATTTCCTCTACGGCTCTTTAAGCCTGTAATTATTTGTCCTGATGATGTCGTACACCTGTCTCATGTGATAGTGGTAGTAACATGCTTTTGAATTACTCCCCTAGTAGAAAACTTATCATTACAGTGATGGTCTCAAAGGACCCTAATGAGTGCTGTCAGTGTGAAAACAGCATCACTCCATTGTAGCTCTGATTGTATTGTGACAGCTCTTTGATTCACAGAGGATGGAAAGTATTATCGTGAACACTAGTGTAAAGACTCAAGGGAAGAGTTCTGCAAAAACACGCACAGGAAAACTCCTTGTTAAGCCGAGAGAGAAAAATTGTCGCACGCGATTTCATCAGGTACCTTTTGGCTTTGTTTCCATACATTCGACATGTTCTCTCACAGCTGCGTTTGTGTGCCAGTGTGTGCGTTTGGACCTCTGTGCCTAACGACGTCCGCTGTACGCCATTAAGCAGGCTCACTAGGGGTAATTACCCAAGTCATTAAAAGTTTGATGATTTCACTGCTGGGTGGAGTGTCGCCCGCCCTTGCTTTGGCTTACTTTTGCTTCCGCACATCACATGTTCAGGAGTGCCGAGCCTCGCGCTCTTCATTTTTCATCCCTCTTATTTTTTTAAATTTTTTAGCCGGAAAAAAGCGATGCACATCCTTCAGTTTTATCAGACTCCTCTTCTTCTCTGTCTCCTAAAAGGTTCTGAGAGAACACCATTATTCTTTAATGATGAAAACATGGTTTAGAAACCAGGGAGTGAAAAAAAGGTTTCAGTAAAAAAAAAAAGATGACATTCACTTACTGTGCCCTTTCCAATATTGGGCGTCCTTAAATGATAGGCTGTAATTTCAGCTAAAGTGGATTATTTGAAGCAAAGGGAGTTTTGTTTTTGGTTTAACTGCATTAGAGTATAGCTGTAGGTTTGTAAGGGGAAATAATGTGGGTGGTTTTCTGTCTGTAATTCATGTTTGATGACAACAACAATGAAATGCTCTGAACAATGAAAACTCCACCCTCCTCCCTTCAGTTATTCATGGTGGTGGCAGAACATCAACAACAGAAAATGAAAAATCTTAGTAATGCAGATGATCTTTATATCCGAAAGAATCTGGTCATTGATTTCTTATCCTGTCAAGCCTGTTGGCCTCATTATTCATTCAAGAAACTAAACAAGAGCTCTGTTCCAAAATCTAGCGAGTGGTTATTTATTTATTAATAGATTCATTATATATTTGTTTGTAATAAGTATATTAATTCATAATCAACGTTTTGTATAACATCATTGATTTTATTTTATAAATCAGTCAATTAAATCAATCAATTATAAATCTATTGGATGTGTCATTTAATTATGATTATAAATATATGTATTATACTGTGTGTATATATATATATGTATATATATATATATATATATTTCATCAAGCTGGTTATAGACGCTTTCTGTGTCTGCCTTCTTCATGAAAACAATTTTGCTTTGAAATTTTCCCAAAATGTATTTGAGAAAGCAGCGTAATTAAATTACGTACTAGGGCTGGTCAGTATATCAAGTTTGTACGATATATCGATATTTTCTTTATAAGCGATTCGATATGAGGCAAACTGTTTATATTGATATACAGTAGTCTGATACGAGCGCATCTGAAAATATAGCGGACGACACAGACTGAGCTGCTGCGGAGAAGGTGCATAATCCAATTTGTTCTAAACATGTGACAAGCTTCATATTAAGGCCTTTAAAAACTGGTAAGACATAGTTTATAGTTTCGTTTCGCATGTTAGTTTAAGCGGCTCGGCCCATCAGATGCTTGGACAGAAAGGCTGCGTGTGCCGCTGACAGAGACACTAGGCTACTCGCGCTGTTTAATGTGTTTGAGATGTGCTGTCTTCCTGAATGCATAACTTACATTTCACAGGTATATTCTCCATCTGTAAATGTTAGAAAGCCATGGAAATATTTCCATTTTTCTGTCAGAAGTGCATGAGCCTTCTGCTTTGGTATTCTCCGCTAAACTTCACAGACTTCAGTGAATGAGCGCCACTGCGCGCCAAACAGACAAGAGCCCAATTAAATAGGATCACAATAATTATGACTAAAATATACATTTCGCTGAAATATTTGTAGTTGGACAATAAATGTGACATGTAGAACTTCAAACCTACAAGTAAGTCTATTTTTATGATAGCACTGACTGTAAAGTGACTGTAATGGGGTAATCAAAATAGCCTATCACAACTCTCTGCTTTTGTTCTTATTTATTTTCATTTTTAGTTTAGTGAATTTAACTTCTGCTTTAAAAGCCTTATTTTTGTTTTTAGATTGCAATGTTACAATGTTAGAATGAAATTTGATTTTAACCCTTTTTTGCACATAATATAAAGGCTTACATGGTTACATTCACTTTATTTGTTTTCATAGCCTTTAATACTGTATGTATTGTTTTGTTGGACAACATTGGGCGGTAAGGAAAATATATATATATATATATTAAATACAGATTTTTTAAATCCAAATACAAAAACGAAAATACCGAGATATATACCGTATATCACAAATCGGCCAAAAAATACAGAGATGTGAATTTTTGCCCATATCGCCCAGCCCTATTACATACAATTAAAATTCTGTCTTTATAGGCATCTCACTGGGTTATGGAATCACATTGCATTCAAGTACATTTGAATAATACGAATATTCAATACTCGTATACGAATAATTTGAAATACGTTTTTTTATAGCTTGTTTGGCTTAATTGCTTGGATAGCTGACTTTGAACAGAATGTAAGAGGCTAATTATCACAGGTGAAGTTCATGTCGTGAATGAGGGTGAGAGATAAATGCATAGAGATCAGTCTAATTAGAAGGTCACACTGGCTCAGTCCCAGCTGGCTGGCCCTGCCCTTTGGGTACTCAAATGCTCAGAACCCAGCAGTGAACTGTGGATCCAGGGCTTCCTCTGCGTCCTGTGAAAGCTGATCCAGCCGGACAGGAGGGAGGGACCGCTGCCTGTCTCCCAGGCCTGAGTGCTCTTTGCTGGGAAGCAGGAGCCAGGGGGCTTGGGTCACTCTGCCAGCTGGTGCTATGGCAGAGACTTTCTCTGGACTTCATAGACCTCCTGCCGTTTGTTATCGAGATCATTGAAGCTGACATGCTGCTTTCAAAGATATGTCACACCTGGTCCCTTACCATGCTCCAATTCGATATAAGAGGCATCACCTCCAATTCCAGAAAACATTACAGGCCTACATGGCTTGTTTTTCCTGTTGACTCCCCTCCCCAAGGACAGCCTGGGATGGAGTTTTTGACTGACAAGCCAGACCTTGTCATTTTTCTGAGGTGAAACATATTCGCATACGCTTCAACTACGTGGGTGAATTTCCTCATTATCTAGTTTGTCTCACCACGACCCACAACAAGGAATTCCTTAAGATTCTGGTCACGTAAATGCATTACTCAACACTTTTCACCCACATATATTGCCCATTTCCTCTTTTATGGGAGCAAGGGTTTATTTTTACTTACACACATCCTCATTTGCTTTGATTCACTAGTATTCACAAGATTTAGCATTTTCTTTAGATGCCCAGAGGTATACATGTCGGCCCATTGCGCTGGCAGCAAAAAGAGGACATCCTGAGAAAAGTAAGAGATAAAACATGGAAGAGATGATGGCAGAGCAGAATGAGTACCCCAGCTACTACCTGATATGCTGAAAAAGTTGTGAAAAGGTCAGCGTTCGTATTCCTGCTGTACAATTAGATGAGAAATGCTAATATAATTACTGGATGGCTGGGATAGAATGACCTTATCAAAGACTGCCACAAGTTGGAGGGAACAAAGAGAAGTTTGGAGCACAAAACATGACTCATAACATCACTTCCTCACACTTTAGTTTCTCTGGGAGCTGTGTTGAAGTGCTCCCGAGATCTGTTTGTGGAATGGATATTCTCACCAATATGTTTTTGTGCTATTGCCAAGCATAGCAGTTGATATTCTTATATCTATGGCTGATATTAGGGCTGTCTAA
>NW_015542406.1:1150864-1184724 GCF_001515605.1 Sinocyclocheilus anshuiensis | reverse complement strand
TATATATATTATATTATAATAATAAAAATATATGTAATTCAACAAAATAAGAAATATTACTAGTGTAACCTTTTATTGTAAAATAGTTAAGAAAAAAGAATATCATAATAATAAAAAAAACACAGTATACAGTATGTTTCAAATGTTAAACCACGCAGAAAAAGCTTCTCTTTTGTTGACCACAGCTGGTTTAGAAGCGCTTCTCATTACAAGTATGGGAAGATGTTGGGACATGTTGCGTTCCCAAATGCACATTATAAACAACCCAAACTCAGAGCAGATGCATAGATGAGTTTGTGTGGAGCAGCATTTGCTGTGAACCGAGCAGCTCTGAGACACTGAAAACATGAGCTGCTTACATGTAAAATAACACAGTCCTGCTCTTCACTCTGAAAAATGCAGTGCATACTGTATATTTATTTACTTAAACCACAGCCTTTGTGATTTGATAATCACACTAAGCCATATCGAGATTTCGGTTTAATTTCAGTTAATTGTGCAGCCTTAACTCATATATATTACAGTAATGTAGAACTGGAACACAAAAAGTCTGAAATCAGTCACACCGTAGCCCAACTGCTGCGTGAGTGTGTTTCTCTATAAGCTAGTGGGAAAAAAGCCCCAGTGACCTCAGATCTCTCTATGGCTTTTCACTGGCTCAGCAGTGACCCAATAGACTAGGGGTGTTGTTTGGGGACTCACCCAAAAGCCCTGGTTGAAGCTAGAGTGCTTATTTGTGGCATTCTGATACTGTGGCTGGTACACTGTACTTATCGTACAGATGACAACTGTGTTTGTCATCACTGCAGTCACAGACGTGTATTGTGCTGCCCAAGGCTGAGAAGAGTATAATTGCTCTTTTTATGATAAGTTATGAAGTTAAAAGCTCTTGTTTGAGTGTGAATGGTTTTATGTGTGTCTATACATCTGTGACAATGTCCGGCACTGCAGCTGGAATAAATCATTACTCTGGGTCAGCAAGCGTCTACTCTGAGTGCCCTGAACAGAAATGGAGTGGAACAATGTCACCACACACACCGTACAGCAGGGCCCGTCCTATACTAAAGGTGACATTTTCTTCTGCTGCCTCAGAGGTCAATTTCAACCTGAACTATGCCACCTATTTGGACTATGGTTCCCATCTCTTTTTCCACTATTAAGTTGCACAATTAAATCTGCCATTTATGGTAGGAAGGAGCATTTAATGATGATATACTTGGAAAAGGCTTGTCCAGAGAGATTTTGGAGGCTGCTTTGCCTTGTGTTTGCTCTGCAATAGAGGCAAGAGGAATCTAATGACAGCTGGGAGGGAGCTACTCTCTGTGGCTCTGGGAATTCACACTGCTGTCTGCCTGAGCTTAACTTACTATTCTCCCTGGACTGCTCAGGTATACAGTCCTGCTCCACCAGCACACTCTATTCACTTCCCGTTTATTGATAATGAAAGCTGCTGTGTGTCATTGCCTCATGTCATTGGAGGTTGAATGGATTTAGATGAATGTGTATCAACATAACATATGTCCTGTGCGATTTGATTTGGTTCAACAGTTACTTGGTAGCTGTCATGGAATTTTAAGCAGCAACAGCAGTCTTGTGAAGTGTGGCATGCTTGTATAATGTACAGTATGCGTTTTTATACACATGCATGCATACATATTGCTTATATATGTATGTTTCAAATAAATGCTGTTCTTTAAACTTTCTATTTATCAGAGTATCCAGAGTTTCAGAGAGTGTCCACAGAAATATTATACAGCATTTATTTATTGAGCATTTATGTATTATACAACTGTTTTCAACATTGATGATAAGAAATGCTCCTCTAGCACAAAGTCAGCATATTTAAATGATTTCTGAAGAATCATGTGATATTGAAGACTGGAGTAATGAATGCTGAAAATTCAGCTTTGTCATTACAGAGATAAATTACAGTTTAAAATATAGTAAAATAGAAAACAGTTATTGTATATTTCAATAATATTTCACAGTATTATTGCATTTTGCACATTACTGATTTTATATTTAATCAAGTAAATGAAGCATAGAATACTTAAAAAAAAAAAAAAAAAAAATTCTTCTTTTGAACAGTTATATATGTGTAGGCCTATATACTGTATGTTTTATCCTGTGTTCTAATTCTAATTCTTGTTATGTTTGATTACCTCATAATGACATGATATATGTCTTTTTATGCATTAATTGCTTAAATCAAGTTTCCAAATGTTTTGTTCTTCTGAAAACACAATTAAGCATTGTAATCACCTGTAATGCAGAACATGTAACATTCCACCTATACAGTTGGACAGAAAACAGTATGGATTCAGAGATAGTGTGTTGCTCATTGGATTATATTGCATTGTACCATTTGAAATGAGGGTTTCTGCAAGCTGTGACCAATTAAAGTTGAACAAAGCCAGCTCATCTGCTCAGCTCTGCTTTGTAGGTCAGTGAAATTGGCGGAAGTAATCATACAGCTCTCTCTCTCTCCCCCTCTCCGTCACATGCTCACACTCTCCAACTTCTTTTCGCCCTAGGCACAGCTTTCCATGGCATCTCTGTAAGTTTTGCCATGTGCACGACACATCCTGCTCATCTTGAGTGTTCATATGCTCGTCCATGATGTTGTTCTGACGCTTCCATATTATGAAAGTAAATCTGCTGCTATCTCCACTGTACAACACTTGTTAAACATGAGAGCTGAACAAATGCATAATTCATTTTCAGGCTTTTGAAGGATCCTGAATGAGCTTCTCATGGATAATAGGACACATGCATGGCTTGGCTCACTGTAGAGCTGGATCAAAAGAAAGGTGTATAGCTTGGTGCTTAATGGCTGGTCATCTCTAGAAAAGTCAGATAGTTATGGGCGTGTATGTGCGACCTGCAGAAGTGTATATGCCGGCTCGTGTTACAGCGATGGCCCTGCAGGAAGAGGCTGTCAGAGGATGCAGGCAGGAGTGATGGAGCCCGCTGTCTCCCTAATGGGCTGATTGCACAGGCTGTGGAACCTCTGTTGCTTTCCTCACGCTGACCTTCTGTCTGACCTGCCATGGCATCAGTGTGGCAGCTCTGCTGTCTGCTTGACTCATTATCTCACAGTAACATGGCCCAGGACAGATGGAGACCACTAAAACAATTAGACTTTTTCAGATCCCGATAGACCGTCCAAAACCATTGTCAGGGTCTCCACCACAATTATTTTGATCTGTGATTTAAAGTTATAGTTTGAGTATTTGTTAGCTTTCTATTAAAGGGATGTCCTGAGTTCCTATCAAACAATGACTTTTATTCGTCCCTTTTTTAACACTATTACTGTTATTATATTATATAAATAAGCTGTGACTTCTTTAACCAGGTAGTGCTACGCCTCTCCCCAAATATATTCCTCTTTAATTTAATATTAATATTTAACTTTAATTAGTTTGCTCAAGCATGTTGCCAAAAAACATGTATACCTTCAACATGCTTAGTCTAGGCCAAAAATATAAGAAGATATGTTTTCAGTGAACTTGATTCAGGAAAATATACAGTTACTTTTTTTTTCATATGATTTAGTCATGTTAGTTTTGCATCAAATACAATATGATTTTTGGTGACCGGGATTTAGCAGCAACAGCACATTTTTCCACTTGTGTGAGCAAATCACAGACAGCTTTTCTTGCGCATGAAATCACCCACATTCCAACAGACCAATGAGAATGCGCAACAGTAATGACGATTCATGACAATAGAGAGTAGGTGCCAAAGCTATTATGTATCCGCTCAACCAAATTCCATTCTGGCACAAATTTACAGAAAATTACTGTCATTTGGCAAATAAATAATTTATAGACAATTACATACATATTACCAACATTTTTTTATGTAAGCTTTGTTACATTTCAAATTACAAGGAAATGTATAGTAATACATGTATACAATGTATAGTATAGTAGTTTTTGGACTGCAAGTCCCTGATTTGTATATGTTTTTTTTTTTACTTAAAATTATTTTCTATGGTTTGCCACAAATGTTGTCAGTAGAGCATAACTTGTTGTGAACATGGAACATTAATGAGATTTCCTTTTTTATTGTTATTAATTGTTGGGCTAATGAACTACAACAGTATGGTATTTTCCTCTGTATTCTCTAGAGATAATCTTGATTGACTTTCTATGTACTAATAAGAAGGCAAATATTGTGGTGCATCTGTGTTAACATTTTACTGAGCATTCTTATTTTCTCTGTTTTTTCACAGGTTACCTTCACAAAACGGAAGTTTGGTTTGATGAAGAAAGCTTACGAGCTCAGCGTGTTGTGTGACTGTGAGATTGCCCTGATCATATTCAACAGCTCGAACAAACTCTTTCAGTATGCCAGCACTGACATGGACAAAGTCCTACTTAAGTACACAGAATACAACGAACCCCACGAGAGCAGAACCAACTCTGACATTGTAGAGGTGAGTGTGGCCTACTTCTGAGTCCTGTAACAAACAATCTTTAATGATTGAATGATTTTTCCATTTACTGTAATGTAATTTCAGATGTACTATGGCTACAAAAAGTAATTGGACAATTTTGGACATTGACATCACATTTTAAAATGTTTGACTTATTGAATTAGGTAACACAACATCAAACCAAGTGACGCCTTCAAATATATTTGGCTAGAGCTTTTCTCAGAAATATTTTTACATCTTGTAACAATTTTTACTTTACTTTTGCTTTTAAGTGGCCCAATATGATTTTATTTTATTATATTTTTTTTAATGTATGACATAAGTTAATCTCATGGTGTGATATTTTATTATATAATGTACAAAGTCCAAATACTTTTTGGGGTCAATCTATTTGTTTCACAATTTGACTACCTCTTTGTATCAAAATATGAGACAGTAATTCCCTCAGAATATTTAGCCTTTTATCAATATCTAGTTCAGCAGTCAGTTGTAGCTTGAAGTTCAGAAATTATCTATGCACAAATGTACAGCATGTGTGTCCCATAGTGCCACAGGGGACAAACTGATGTCTGGACAGCATATAACAGTTTCCTTCTCATCCGTGCTTAGATAGGGTTCAGGACGTCTGCAGCCGCTAAGTCCAGACGTACTTAAGCACCGCAACTGACAAAGGGGTATAGATCATGTAACTGGGCACATGGCACAGAACATCCTTTTTTTGTCCACCATTAATGTTTGCCTCAATTAATGAGTGTGTAAAAATTTCAGTTTATACAATTCGTAAAATTGTTTGCTCATCATAAAGCCATCCCAGCTGGCCATGAGTGCTATGCAAACCAAAACCATACTACTGTAGTGTTCAGTGCACAGGAAGCAGGATTTGCCAGGCACGCACTGTCCTCATTCGTCAAAGCAGCATTCCAGTTTTATAGGTCAAGACAATCAGTGAGCAAAGAACAAGAATGCATTCAAAACCTCTCTCTGATGTCATTTTAGATATTTTTTTTTATTCATTCAGTGCTCAATCCCTTACTAAATAGAAATTAAAAATGTCAGTGTGGCATCCGTAATATGGACAGAAGATTTTTTTTGAATGGTTTTATCAAATATACATACAAATTGGCTTATGATGCATAAATATTTTTTATGCTTTCAAATATTCTCATTGTCTGCATGGTACTTATTATATATTATTAATTCTCATGCACTAGATATTTTCTAATGTAAAGTAAAATTGCAATGCAATTAAAAAAAATCCTATGTGTAATTATGCAGTTTTAGACATTTTTTAAGTCATGTCATCATTTACTCACCCTCATGTCATTCCATACATTATACCTGTATGAACACAAAAGAAGACATTTTGAAAAATGTCTTTCTTTTTATGTCCATATAATGTTGGACCTCACTGACTTACATTTTACGGTGTTCTGCAGATGAAAGCATTTCATACAAGAATGACATGAGGCTGAGTAACAGAATTTATGACATATTTTTGGGTGAAGTACCCCTTTAAAGTATTTTACTTAACAAAAAGTCTGAAACTGCATAAAAGAAGTCAGCTGGGCTGAGTTATCTTTTATTCATGCTGATGACACTGCTGGTGAATTACCTGCATGGCAGAGCTGCAGAAGAATGCACAGAGCCATCCACGGGGCTTGAGCTCTCCATCAGCGGCCCATCTGCTCTCTTCCCTGCACAGAGAGGGCCCTCACCTGCATTAAAAATGAATGGACACACTCTCCCCTTATGTAACAGCCACCCCATGTCAGCTTTACCTCTTTACAACAGCTTTTAAAGAGGATGCTGTGCCCCCTCTCAAAGCTTTATGTCTTTCCCTCTGTGATTTTAAAGAATGGGAAATCGCTATGTTCTATGTTGCAAAACATCCTCGTGCAGCACTAAAGAGCCTCTTTGCTGTTGTGGATTGCCTTTCGATGTCTTTTTAAAGTGAAAAAGGGTTAGTTAAATCCTGTAAGTGTCTAGTAGGACACCCACAAACACATGCAGAGATATGTACATCCACACAATCAGGCGTCAGCAGATTTCTTTCTGACGCTTAGTGATGTGGAACGCAAGCTGGTTGCAAGCTGCCGCTTTTCCCACGTCGGCCCTCCGGCCGCTGTGGAGGAGCCTGACCCATTGCATGAAGGACCCCAACAAAGCAGCCTTGTCCCTGCTCAGTGGGCCAGCATCTACTCATAGCTGTAGAGATCACCCACAGCCAGCTCTCTTTCTGTGGCCATGATTCAGCCGTAAAGAAGCAGAGCAGAAATAAGCTATTGAAGCCTCCACTCTCTTTTCCTGCCCGGCTAGTGCTGGAGAAACCAGGAGCAGCGATATCAGCCCTGGACTTCCATCAGAAGTGCTGCTGACTTTGATTCTGGTTGAAGGCTGAATGACTCCATCGAGACATATGTAAAGATCTGTGCAGGAGTTATACAGTATACCGATATAGCCAAAGGATATCAGTACCCAGCAATATTGATTTTATCTGTAAAAACACAGGCCTGTGGTCTCATATTGTACAGTGTGACATTGTGAAAGAGGATACCATATAGTGATATTATTAATCAAACAGCATGTACATGGAGGAAGTAACCCAAAGCCCTTTTAAGAAAAGTCAGACCACTCTGTGGCCATCTATATTGCTGCTTTTTGCAATATAGGTGCTCAATTTCAGCTCCTGTTTAGTTCAATTGGGGTAAATTAGTCAAAACTTTTCATTTTTAAAACAGATTTGACTAAATGGATTTGTTAAGGTTGCTGCTTTATTTGCAATCAGGCTACACTGAAAGCTGAAAACGTTGTTTCTCTAGTGATCGGATATAATTTGTGTTTTTTATTATTATTATAATTTATTAGTATTGACTGATGTTAGACATTTATTCCAGTTATTTGTGCTTAAAATTAAAACGTATGATGTCTTAAAGGGATAGTTCACCAAAAAATGAAAATTCTGTCATTAATTACTCACCCTCATGTCGTTCCAAAACCGTAAGACCTCCATTCATCTTCGGAACACAAATTAAGATATTTTTGATGCATTCTGAGAGCTCTCTGACCCTCCCATAGACAGCAATGTAATTAACACGATCAACGTCCAGAAACATAGCAAGGAGATCGGTAAAATAATTCATGTGACATCAGGGGTTCAACAGTAATTTTACGAAGCTACGAGAATATTTTTTGTACGCAAAGAAAACAAAAATAACGACTTTATTCAACAATTCGTCTCTTCCGCGTCACCCTAGCACCATTTTGGAGAGTATCCACTGAACGCAAACAGCGTATGCTGTTCTGTGTCAGCTGCGCCATGTATTTATGCTTTGATTTGAACGAAAACAACGTATCCGTGTGGTGTGTAAAATTACGATTGAAAGAGACATAATCCTCATTATTCCTTTATCATTATTCTTTTGTATAGGGGTACATCCCTAATTTTTACAGGCTATAAAAGTTGGTTCTATAGAGTTTTCTAGAGAATCAAGACATTGTTTAGACTGTTTTGACTAAATGGTGGGACTTTCTTTCTTACTGGTGCCATATTAAGTATTGTCATTTCATCCATTTCGTCCTTCTTGTATTGTTTCTGAAATAACTTTCTGTCTGACTGTTTGTCCAGATCCAGTGTTATTTGAACCTTTACTTTTTTGTTTTTGCTATGCAAAAGCTTGTCATAAAAGGTGAAGAGTTAAACAATTATTTAAAGAATCGATACACCATTCTCTAAACCTCTCATTTCCATTTCCTGTTGCCTTTTCTTCTGGTGAAATGTGTTTCACATGGAGGCACTTATCTAAATAAATAGATTGTGTTAAAGTGATAAATGCCACACAAACAATCGCACATTTTTTTCTCATTTGTCCTTTTTCCGCCCTGTAGGACAAATGTGTACTTTGCAGCTTTTTCATTGACCAGCATAAATTCCTGTTCCATGTGAGAAGCCAAATCAAAAGTCACATTCCTACTTGCCACCACCGTCTGCAGCAAAAGGCCTGGCCTTGTGTGGTCAGAGGAACAGATGTATTGCTTTCCACAGATGGATGTGTGAGTGGGGCACAGTGTGACGACCAGGCTCAGGGCTATGGACTTTGTCTCAAGTCTGGTCCGCAGTCGGTACCCGAGCGCTAGACCGAGATCACCACGCCTGAGCAAAAATAAGCATGTGCATGTGTGTTTTTGGTGTGTGTGCGCGCGCCTGCCACACCATGGTTCAACTTCAATAACACTCCAGGCGACAGGTGAAGCGTTACGTGAAATCTCCCTTTGTGGATCCTGTCCACTTCTTTGTCTGATTAAAAGTGGCCGCAATCCCAGCTGTGTCTCCCTTTTCAAAGGCTGTGGTTCTGAAGCAAGCCCTTTTATTTACTGAGTAGCAGCGCAGGATTGATGGAGCGTTTCCTCAGAGGTTACAGCATGTCCATTCAGCGGCTCGTGGGGGTCTTTAAGGACCACTGGTGTTCCACAGTATTGCGTCTCCACTAGCACACTTTGTCCTTGTTCTCACCTTTTGCATTGCTCAGAGAATGTGAAAGGAAGTGGAGTTGAAAGGACTTTTCATGTATGATGGACCTTAGTCTAGAGATTGTGGATAAAAGCACAGCCCAACACATTTCACTTTTCGAAGACCCTCAAAGTTCTCTGACCATTTGTGAAAGCATAAGTTAGAATATTGATGATTTTTAAGCCATATTCACTGTGTTTGTGTTTCTAATAGAAAAAGGTAAAGGAATGTTCTGGGTTCAAAACAAGTTAAGCTCTATCGACGCAATCTGAGACATGCTGTTAGCACAGACAATCATTTTGGATTCATTAATTTACTAAAAAAAAGTAAAGTAAAGTAAAGTGGAAACCACTTTCCGTAGGGCTCATGATATTACAGTTTTTTAATTATTGGTATTGTCGATATTGAATGCTTAATTGTGCATGATCATTTAAATTTTTAGTCATCTAATTCTCACTTAAAATGATTAAAAACAAACACTTTATGATACTTAAAATGCGGTCTTTAGCAAATTATTTTCCATGTGCATTATATTGTTGTGGTCCCTAAATTTAACTTTCAAATCAGTTCAAGTTTTAGTGTTTGTTTGTTTCTTTATTTATTTATTTTTGTTATTTATTAAGACAAAGTGATAATGATATAATACTGCTATTGTCCATTTATCAGTTATCACTCATATCTTAAAAATAATAATTGGCTTACTGGTGAATAAATCATTTTCTGGTATCTTTTCACATATAATGGGAAATTTTAAGTTTTTATTGACTTTACATGAAAATTGTTTTTATCACACTAATCTCAGGTTAACATGCATAAAGTTCAAGTCTTGTGTATACTTTCAAAACTCTGTATACTAACATTAATACTGGTGCAGGGTAAATGTATTAGTGTACACGTGACATTTGCTTGTTTTGACAAACTAAGAGACGAGCTGAAATAATTCTCTGTGGTAATAGAGCTTAACTTGTATCAATACATTCCTTTAATTCCTTTGAATTTAATTTGTTATGGAATTTCCTCTTACTGTAAGTCAATTTCAATTAATAAAAAGGTAGACAGACAAAGACAATAGTATGAATGAGCAAAAATACAGTCTTTACAGTTGTCCCGTCCAAAGAAAGTCCTTATAGTTCCTGTTCTTTTCAAATTGAATTCTGTTTGTGCTCCAAATGAAAAAGCTGCTGCAGGTAATTAAAATAATTAAATCATCCTTCCTCTTGTTCCTCTCCAACTGGAGGTAATGAAATCTTAGTAGCCCTATGCTGGTGTTCTGAATACAGGCCTCTCAGTGTGCACATAGGATTCCTTGAAATCAGATATCAAGTTCACAATAGATATGTGGCGTCCATTTGTCCCTTTTACCCCCTCGCCTCTGTTTGATGCTCTCGACAGCATTACTCAGCCGTGCTGATATCAGTCCATTCTCATTAGCCCAAATTATCATGGTTTGAACACATTAGCGGTCCCAGCTAACAGCCGTTCTATTGAATGCTGGGTAAAGTGTGGAAGCTGCAGACTTGCATTCACATGGCATATGTTTGCTTTCGTTAGATTTACATGTGGGACTTTTTTCCACCACTGTCACCATGTTGCAAATAACCAAACCGGTGTGTGTGCTGTTGTGAATGGCCAGCTGACCTTTTGCAATTCTCGGGTTGTTGTCTGAGGTGTCACTTTTTACCTGGTTCAAATAGTAAGCAAAGCAGGGAATGATTCAGGCAAATGTTTTTGGGCCTTCACAAGAAGCTTGCATTGTTGTGTGTGGTTTTAAAAAACAAACGCTTTTTTCTTTCCTGAAGAAATATTCAAAGGCTGACCAGTACAGTAGACTGGTAGTACCAGTGGAATATTTCAACAAAGAAAGCATATTGTTGTTAAGTTGATAAATTTGTACGCTGAAAGGGAAAGTTGACCTAAAAATAAATTCTGTCTTTATTTAAAATACTAAAGGATGAAAGAATGTTCATATTGGGTAAAATGAATTTTCACAGAATTTTTGAAAATGGTCCTCGTAGCTGGTTCTTTTGAGAATTATTTCCTGGCAAAGACATAATCGAGAATCACAGGATATGTAAATCTTGACCATTCCCAAATGTCAGCCCTTCTTCTGTCTGTTCTCCATGAGATTCCTGTTTTGTTCCATGTGAATAACACCATTGTTTTACCACAAGCACGAGACAAAAAGCAGTCACTCTGCCTTTCGTCTGAACCTTTGAAGTTGCATTCGGCATATGAGCGTCTCCAAACAGCCGTGCAACTGTATTAGCTATGCTATGCATATTCATGTTCGTACAGAAGCTCTTGAGCTCGTAACAAGAGCTCGCTCACAGTTTCTATTGGCTCTGGATGTGGATGTAGTAAGGAGCCGGTGTCTGGGGAGGAGAGGAAGGAAATGAGGCTATGCTGTGGGACTGGGGGAGGGAGATATTTTTGATAAGGGACTTTTATTCATCACTCTGGTTGAAGGCACGAGGGGGGCACGAGGGGACGGCTGATGTCATTGGGTCTGGGGATTTTTGGGACATTCACCACAACACACAACTCTGTGTTATGTCAGGAATGTAGCCAAAGCTGTTAAATCAATCGTCATTTTATCCGAGCACTTTGGTACGAGTGCTACAACGCCCCTGTAAGACTTGTGAAGTTTATTTTTTTTTCTGTAAATATGCACACTTTACAAGATAATTGCATGTATTTTTATAGCTGCTGAGCTGAAATTTACTGTTTTGTTGGGAGCTTTGCATTGAATTGTTTGTGTTGTCAATCAAAGCTCATGCGGTGATTAAGACCCAACTCTGCCTTAATGAATGCAAATTGGCACATCTGCTTCTGTGAGCTAGCTGGCCAGACTGTTCAATTAGCGTGATTGATCAATTATCCTCCTCCTGCTGATGTGAGGATGGAGGGAGAGTGGCGGAAAGAAAGAAAAGCAACAGTGCGAGAAGTTAGAGATGGCGAGGAACGCTTCGGTCCAAATCCCTTAAGTCTGCCTATTAAAATATGCTCTTTAGATTTGATTAGACTAAATTGATAGTGATGGAATTATTTAAGTCATGCTTACACTTTCAGCAACACAGATGTAAAATTGACTTTGACAAGACAAATTGAATTCATGACATTTTTCAGGAAAACTAGTCTGTGATGTTTTTAAATTGCTGGGAAAAGTTCCTTGTTTGTAGCATGTAGATCCACCATCATTGGGCTTGATGATCATTGATGTGCAATTTCATTATGCTAAATTAGGCTTTTTGGCATTTTAACAATGAGCAATTATACTACCGTTCCGAGGTTAGGTAGTTTTTTTTGTATTAATTAATCAAGGCTGTATTTATTTGATAAAAATACAGTAAAAACAGTAATATTGTAAAATATTTTACAATTTAAAATAATATTTTTCTATTTGTATATATTTTAAAATGTAATGTATTTCTGTCATGTCAAAACTGAATTTTCAGCAGTCTTCAGTGTCACAAGATCCTTCAGAAATCATTCTAATATGCTGTTATAACATAACATGGTGCTCATATAACATTTATTATTATCAATGTTGAAAACAGTTGTACTGCTTTATTTTAAATGAAACTCTTTTAACATTTTAACATTTTAAATGCCTTTACTGTCACTTTTAATTAATGTATCCTTGTATTAATTTTCATATTATATGCATTTACAGACATTAATACTGTAATATAAGTCTTAAATGGAGAATATAGCCACAGATAAAGGGTATTTTAGAGACAGAATGTAGTAGAAACCCCTTTACTATATTCACAATACAGCACAGCCTTAAGTGCCTTATTCTTTTCGTAAAATTGCTGCTTCATGCTAAAAATATTAAGAACAAAATGTAATCTTCTATTTATTTTATTATTTTTATTTTATTTTTTATGTTCCACAAAAGAAAGAAAAAGTCATACAGGTTTGAAATAGCATGAGATTGAGTAAGTGATGACACAATTTTTTATCTTTGAATGATAAATAATGCCTTGAAGTGGCATTCTTCTGCTAGAAGATAACGTCCCTGAAAATGAACAATAATTCTACAGATGCTGCACAGTCATATACGTACAGTCAGCATTCAGGACTTGAACTATCCGTTTCACAAGCAACGTTCCGAAATTGCTTTTTACATTTGTCAACATTTTAGCCTGCTGTAATGAAGAGAAAACTCGGTTGTCTCCTCAGTATGTGTTGTTAATACCTTGAAAACGACAAATTCATCCCTCTCTTAGCAGGCTTAGGTGGCAGTCTAATGGGAGTATTATTTATATGGCCCTGTTGATTAAGACTTAGCTGCTAAGCTCATTTTCCAAACATTAGTGGTAGCGTGTCTCTGAGTGGCCTGTCTGGGCTGTTTCAGAGACAGATCAGGGCTGGAGTGCTGGTATCTTTAACGGTGACACCCAGATAATAGAGCCCTGCTAACAGGCACCATATTCAGGTCTGAGTGTCCTTCCAATCACATTTGCCCTGCCTTATGTGGGCACACCAGACTTAACGGAGCTCTTTCTGCTCTCTTGTTCTCAAGATATCAGGAAGTAATAATTTGATACTATTGGAAAGACAACCCAGGGATAAGATCTTACACACATAATTTATCTCGTTTTGACCTACACTCTTAAAAATAAAGGTGCTTCAAAAGGTTCTTCAAGCGATGCCATAGAAGAACCATTTTTGGTTCCACAAAGAACCATTCAGTCAAAGGTTCTTTAAAGAGCCATCTCTTTCTTACCTTTTTGTAATCTGAAGAACCTTCTTTCGCCACAAAGAACCTTTTGTGAAACAGAAAGGTTCTTCAGATGTTAAAGGTTCTTCTATGGCATCGCGATAGGGCGAAATCTGAAAGCTGGAGCATCTGAGTCCTTCCTTGAGGTTTTGGCAGGCATGCCACTAAGGGATCACTCACTCGCACAATGACGCCACTCACCTCACGCTCTGGCACGGACGACAACCCCTACGGTTCTGGACTATTAACCTAGTCTGCGAGGATTAATCCAAAAGGGGTCAGGGGCTTAATTTGCGCTTGATACACACAGATAACAACACGCAAGAAAAGATTGCATTTTAATTGGCAAACGCTTAACTTAGTGGCTTGACTTTGGGCTGGCCAGGGGCCAGATTGACTGTGTGATCTGCTAAAGCCGTGTTTGACATTTGAAAAGGCTGAAGGGGGATGTATGGTCAGTTACACTGCTCCGCTCATCCTGGGTGGCTTTAAACGAAACAGACAGTGTCTTCACTTTTTCCTGAAATACATTTATAAATGATGCCATTATTTTTTTTATACTCGCTCCATAGCATTTTTTTGCATTCGAAGGTCTTCCAAAAACTTTTGACAAGATCTCACTGATAATAAAATGTGTACTTTTTTTGACAAGTTAATTATTTTCGTTATCTTCATTGTCCCTGTTTAGCAGCTGTCAGTTCTGTTCATATCTGATTTTCACACTGTTTTGATAAACTACTTATTAAATCTGGTCTAATTTCCCTCATGATCTGTAACCTATCACTTCATTTCAGCAATCTCTGTTTCATTCTATTCTCAATTCCCATTGCTTGCTCTTTAATGTCTCATCTACTGCCACTCTTATCCATTCCCTCCTCCTTCTTTTTTTATCTTTTTACTTTTTTCGTTCCGCTGCTTACTCTCACATCTAGCTGTCTTCATATTAAAGTGCTTATTCAAGTCAAACCGAAATGTCAGCAGTATTGACATAAAGGAAAGGTGTCTTCTTTAGGATATTCTGATATATGTGCTCCAATATCCCTCCAATATGATTTTTAATTAGCTGAAACCCTATATTTTAATTGTTGTGTACACTAAGGAGGACTTATTTTATTAGCCTGACTTTTGTTTGATTTTCTCACCATTTCCATATCGTTGCTCCATAGCGTCACCACCAAACATCACCGTTGGTGTTTTTGAGGTGTGAACGGCGAGTTGCGGCACATCATTTTGAATTTTGGTTAATATGTTATCTTGGTCTAATCTGACCACAGAATCTTTGCCCTCATTGCAACTGGGTCACTTTTTCCGGCAAATTATAGTTGTGCTTTCACACATTCTGAACGCTGTAGATCCTTCAGTATAATCATTGGCATGTTCATGCAGAGTTTTACGGAGGGTTCTGGATGGTTTGATGTACTTTCAATTTGCTGATAATTGAATTAACAGTTCAGTTAGACTCTTTAGTCATTATTTTCACAGCTATCCTTTAGACACGTACAACCTGAATAATGAAGTTTTAACAGTGTTTTCGTCCTGATAATGTAGTAGCTGTTTTAATGATTCATAGGTACAAGCAATTGTTATGTTTTCTAGTTTTACAAAAGAAAATTATCCACCATTAATGAGTCACATAGAGGTTGTATGGGTTATTACATTTTAGGGTTATTAGATATTTTCATAACAGGATGTTTTTGCATTCATGTTTGGGGTCTAACAGTGTTAGTAGTGCAAGTTCTTTAAGCCCAAGTCTGATTGTGACAAGAAATGCCTTCTGCATTTGACCTTGTACATGAAGATTTTATAAGGAATGTCTGACCTCATCTTAAGGAGGCGGTTTACCTAATAAATAGTTCAAGTAGAATTGTTTTCTTGTCACTGGGGTAAATCAATGACCAAACTGTGGCAACAGTTCACCTGTTTTGTCAATCTATCCACTAAAAACAAACACTCCTTTCTCTAAGTAAGCATAGTCTTGGTATTTTCTGGAGGAAAGTGTTGTCATTTCTGCTAATTATAATAAGAGGAATCAGAAATGTTTAGGTTTAGGGCAAGAATTAAGATAATTCTACAGACAAGTATACTACAAACATTTGTTTCTCCTAAACAGCACTGAAATGACACAGAGAATAAATGGAGACTGTTGTGGTTGTTTGGAAAAGTGCTTTATGTAGAGTTTCTTTGCTCAGATTTTCCAAGAAACCAATGTCTGCAATCAGAATTCAGTTATTTCAATGTGAACTCAAATTTTTCTCATCAAATTCTTACTAGACCACATAATCTTAGCTAATATATCCACCTTCACTTAATAGCTCTATACTCTTACTGTATTTCACCTAGTATCATGTTTGTTTCTATTTTTATGTCTCATAAAGAATTTTAGAGGGAAACATTAAGACGTTGATACTTAACTGAAACATAACTGAGATTTCTATTAATTCTAAAAGGGCCAATTCTGAGCAATACAACTTTCCTTTTGGATGCTATTGATATTTGAACGAGAGTGTGAGAAAGAGTTAATGGGCAGTGTCATACAAAAAGAGGAATTTGTTTTTGCAATCACATTTTATTTTTAATTTGCGTGGAAATTAACATTCACTTTTCGATGGCCTGGTGAAAAAGTCACATTTTCTAAATGAATGGTCTATTCTTTCTGGAGTGAAGTACATACGTCAGGTTAAAAAAGCACTGTCTTAATATACCACACTAAGAGCTGCAACAATAATGGTGTTGAATCAAGCCTCCTGCAGCTTTTCAAAGTGCCCTTTTTTATAGGACAAGGACTCCCTTTCCTCTGGGCTTTCAGTCTAGAACAAGAGCACAGCCCCTCTTTGGAACAAGCCATTTTCTCTCTCTTCTGAAACAAAGAGCTACATTTGGTTCATTCTTCTGATAGCCACTTTATAAGACCCTGTGTCTCTGACAGCTCTGAATTCGTGGTAATTGTTGTTCTTTTCTCTTTCACATGTTAAGTGTGACCAGGTTGCTGTGGAAACACAGTTCGGTGTTTACTTCACAACAGAGACCAGCAAGAATCAGAGGCAACAGAATATTTTTCTTTTACTTAAAGTATCCCTCCCAGAAGCGTATATAAAGGATGCAAGACATTAAAGGATTTAAAGTAAGGCTGTGTGCCACATCAAGCCAAACTTTATGCTTCCCAGCAACCACGTAGTGGAAAATGGACTGTACACAGCCATATTATCAATGACACATCATTTAGGAGAGCGCATTTAAAAGACTAGGTGCACTAGGGGTCATGTGTTGAATTGATGAACATGATACCCTCAAGAGCACCGGTCTCGTACCCTCTCGCAGTGCTCTTTGAGAACGTCCCTTCTCCCTTTGAGCATGATGCTTGTTACCTGGTTACTGCCAAGAGATTCTTGTTTTCAGGACATATCGTGCCTCATTGACGTCAGAACCTCTTTTTTCACCCCCCCTTCTCTCTCATTTTCCAGCAAGCCTGATATTTTTCATTTAAAAACCAGGCCTTCTTCAAGAGGCTGAAATAAAAAGAAGACAAAGCAACAAAAGGCCCAGAGCGAGGTGGGTCTTTGGTAAACATTAGTCTCCAATGAGACTAATGAGGCAGGCTCTAATCTCAAGTGCTTGAACATAGACGCGCTGACTCTGAGCAAATAACCCTGGTGCTCATTCACAGAGGAAACAAGAGGGGGACGAAGCACGCTGCAAATGAATGACTAATTCTGAACTATCATTTTCACTCTCAGATCACTGGATAAATATGCTGTTTCTCATCTGCATCTCGATGCTGTCCAGTAAATCTGTACTTCAGGATTTACAAACGTATTAAGTTAAGGGTGAATTTCCTATTCTCATCTTTTTTTTTTTTTTACTGAAGTTGATACTACTAGTTGTCCACCTTGTTAGGTAGCTGACATTTTTTTAGGCTTTCAGAGGAACATTAGGCAAATTGGTACTCACTATATTTTCCTCGAACTACAACTCGAACTTCCTCGAATATTTTCCTCGCCTAAATATGGTGACTACTGAACTGACTATAACGTTTTTTTTACTGGTAATGAGACAGATTATTTATTTGGCCATTTTGAGATTATCGACATTGAAAGATTGTCAACATTGATTGTCCAGTAATAACAGTTATTTGACTAGTGACATGGAAACATTTCCCATTAATTTAAGAGACACCCAGCCTTGGTCTGGTGTTGCCATGATTTCGACTTTGAATCAGAGCTCCTACCATTTATCAAAGGCCAGTTTATCAACTGAAGTAATTATTGAGTTTAATCTGCTAATAGCTTAGTGTAATTAACAGAAATCAATAAACCATCCTTCCAGTCAAGACTGACAGCAAACCTTAAATCTTTATAGTTAGTCCTGCGTGAACAGTTGTATTCTTTTATAATATTACATTTTTATTATGTATAATTAATGATTAATTATAATAATTTTATGCATTACAGCATATACTTTGCTGAACTCTGTTCTTCTTGCCAACAATGAGATTAAAGGATGTAAAGAAATAAACTAATAATATCAGTCAATATATACTGTACATTATTCTCATTGTGGATATATAAATATACAGTGGGTACGGAAAGTATTCAGACCCCCTTATATGAGTGTCACAGCAAAGGGTCTGAATACTTAGGACCATGTGATATTTCAGTTTTTCTTTTTGAATAAATCTGCAAAAATGTCAACAATTCTGTGTTTTTCTGTCAATATGGGGTGCTGTGTGTACATTAATGAGGAAAAAAAATTAACTTAAATGATTTTAGCAAATGGCTGTAATATAACAAAGAGTGAAAAATTTAAGGGGGTCTGAATACTTTCCGTACCCACTGTATGTTACATTTATTTATTTATTTTTGAGTAAATGTTGTTAAAAATGTTTTCTGTTCATAGCTGCAAGTTTGTGTTCATCTCATTTGCTGTCATTTAGTTGTTTTATCCTTAAATTGGCATCTTCAAGGTGTCTGTTGACTGCCTTTGCTTGTTTTGTTTATCTTCTCAAGTCATTGTGCAGCATAGAAGTGTTGAATGAAAAAGAGTACTAGACCAGCCACATCTGGCAGTTGTCTTCACCCTTGTGCTCTCAGCCCTGTTAAGTCCTGATAGGTGTACCCATGACAGATCCATGCCTGCCCTCTCCCCGATGGGTTCTGTAGGTGCTCCAGGAAAAACATCACATTTATTGACAAACAGAAAATAATTCTGTGTGAGACATCCTTGCATTCTCATAATATTTCTCATATATGCTGTATGGACATGACAACCAATGATAACAAGCAACAGTTCCTGAAACGGTATGCTTTGCAAAACGGTCTCAAATAAGAGGTTTTCAGTCATTGTCAGTGTTGAGATGCAGTTAATAGAAGCAAAAATGGAAAGAATAAAGGGCCCAGTCTACTTGAACTTAACAAACCTCTCTCCTCCCTCCTTTCTTTTTCCTGGTTACCATCAGAACCAGTCCCTAGATAGCAGGCGCAAAAGCTAATGGAAGTGTCCTCTTTGGCTATTGATTACGCTCTGGTGGGAGGGGGGAAAGCATCTCCGACACGGGCAAACATGATTGATTGTAATTCAATAAGAGCAAGAATGGGACCTTCTCTCTCGCTCTCTCTCTCTACCTCAGATACTGTTCCATTGGTTCCCAGCTCAGCGATCTGGCACATGTTTACCGATTTCAGCCATGCATTATTCTCATATGACGTAAGGCCAAATAGCCTCTGTAATGATTTCAACACCGATGTGAAAGATCATGTTTACTTACTCCGGCATTATTTGTAATGTAGAGGGTACAGAGTTTGGTGAAATTATTATTCGGCATTCAGGAACTGGCACATGTAGAGATGTTATGCTTTCAATTAAAATTCTTTCACTTTCAGCAATGCATTGTTTGTTCTTTGCAGGAGTGGGTTGAACTGATCTCAGTGGTGATGTGGACCGCCTGAGGAAGGATTTTAAATCAGTTGACACTGCTTATGGTTTGGTTTTTGCATATGCTTTGATTCATAGTAAAAACTTGGTGGCTCACCACGGGTTTGACTTCAAAGAAAGTTTTATGTCTAACACATTCCCAAATGTCTCAGATGTGTTAAGGTTGCATGTACCTAATTTTACAAAACCAATTTGCAATTGCAAAACAAGAAATGATTTGGGGAGTTATGTACACGCAGGCAAAGCGAAGAAATACACACCTACTCTGTTTCTTCCTTTCCGCTTGAATTAGTTTTAGGACAGCAACACAGCACAGAACACCCGGTTTACTGAAGAGTAAAGTGATAACCTCTCCCATAATGCCCTCCCTTTTCATGGAAACCAGAGTTTTGCGCTGTCTGAGTCATGCGTAGGAGGGCTCGTCGACTTCTTTCCATGAAAGACAACCATGCATTCAAAGTAAAGTTTAATCTCAGATCAGCCTAAACAATCATTATGCATCTGTGCGCTTCACTTAAAGGCTTATCAGGATTACAGACACTTGTAGGTGTGCTTACAGTATCTGTATCCAGTGTTTTTTTATTCAGAGACAGCGTGCTTGACGTTTTTACATGCAAGTTGTCAACCTGAAACCACTGTGCTTTGTGAGTTCAGGAAATTATATTGTTCAGTGTTGATGACCTGAAAAAAGGCAAAACCACCGACCACCTCATATATAAATGCCTATGTGAATCAGTCCACCACAAGCTCATAGGGTTGCTTGTTAAATATGTTTGCCAGCCCATTCGTCACTTCTGCGCCCCGTCCTTTGACCTACCGCACCGCACAATGTGAGTATCAAGGCCGGCGGTTTTCAGAGGGCGAGGTGCGTGAGGAGAGGTGCGCTCTCACAGATTGATGAGGACTGCTCAGTGGCAGGGGTGTAGAGTGTTACAGAACAGACGTCCTGCTGGCACGACCTACCCTCTCTGCTTTCTCCTCTCTGCCTTATCGGAACTCCTAATTGGCAGGAATGGAGGGGTTCGGGTGGGCTATTGTTTCAAGGGCTCTGATGGCTAATGATCCAGTCTGCGGGTCGAGACGAGTGGGAAAGACAGACAGGTAGTGAGCGAAAGAAAGACTAACGGGTTCGGGAGGAAATGGCTATCGTGAAGGATGAGGAAAACGATGCATTTGTCTCATCGAAATCTCCCACTTCTTCCTCCCTTTGTTCGTCATTAACTGTAATAGTTTTACTGTAGATTTGACTGTTGCATAGATGAGATCATTTATTTAGGCCAGTGGGACTGGAGAGCAACATCGTTGGAAAGAAACTTGAGCGATGACTTTGATATGCCTTCACCTCAATTTTGGTTTCAATTCCCAATCTGCTCTCATGTCTCAAAATACCCTTGATTGTGAAAGCGTTCCTTCCCTCGCTGTGGCTGCTAATAGCTTGATCAAACCCGCCAGCATACAGTCTGCGAACATCTGCTTGTCTTTGTGGGAAACTATTGCTCCTGGAAGTGTAACACACTCTTACGAGCTAATATGAAACGGTGTATTCGTATAAAAGCAGCGATCTCAGCGGTCAGCCGGTGGTAATTAACTGTGGTACATGGCGAAAGAGATGCATCAGATGCTAAAACGACTGTCGTTTTATGCGGCACGCATTGTGAGGCAGATTTTGTTGGGTGGGAGGGCATGGATTTCACAGTATATTGTTTTTCTAAACAGCTGCACAGAGATCATAATTACCAAACGTTCAACCGGGCTCACTTGCTGAAAACGAGCCCCTGTGGTCCAGCGTCCTCTGAGAAGACCATTCAGACAATAGCACAGAGGCAGGAAGGACACGCATGAGGTCACATCCTGGTTTATGACTCAGTAGCCCTTAGAATGAGATCTGACGAAGTGCAGCACACAGAAACATTTCTTAATAAAGCTATTTTTTACATATATACGTTAATTATAAGGGTTGTTATTGCTGTTATTTGTTCGCTACATCATGTTTTTATGATTGAATAGGCATAAAGTCAAGTCATCTATCTATCTATCTATCTATCTATCTATCTATATATTCAAGATTCAAGATTCAAGATTTCAAGATCCATATATATATATATCACCCTACGTAAGTATCTTGTATGTATGTGGACAAAGTTGGATATACTTTTCCAACTTTATACAAAGAGCTGGGTGATAATAATGTATAGAGAGAGAGGGAGAGAGCCGTGCGATAATACAGTTTACAATTTGTGAAAATATTACCACTCACACAGCCAAGATTTGCTATATGGTATATATTGGTATATACCGTATTGACCCGAATATAAGACGATGTTTTTTTCTTGGAAATACATCTGAAAAAACGCGGTCGTCTTATATTCAGGGTCTAGACTTTGACATGTCAATAATACGCCCACAACAATAGGAGATTTGGTTTTTAAAAAGCCTTTTTCCAAAAGGTACATCTGGAAAAAGGGGGTTGTCTTATAATCAGGGTCGTCTTATATTCGGGCCAATACGGTATTGCTTTAAATGAATGTATGCAGGTAAATAATGTATGTATACAGGTTTGGTAGAATTAACTATATATCAAACTTTGGTATAGTTTATATTTTATTTGCATCGACATGCAAGTGAGGACAAAAAAAGTGTAAGAGCAGTTCCTTGTGCTCAAAGCCGACTACAGTATTATGTAAGGGCAGTATTCCTCAACAGATAACAGATTTCCTATCAACACAGATTTTTAGGGGTACTGCTCTCTCTCCGCATTAATAATCATGCTAAACAAAATGCACTGGACACAGTGGTGATGTCATAAGGATTATTAGCATGCTGCTCAGTGTTGCTACAGAGACGGCGACTGCTTCACAACTCTGCAGGGCCAAAGATATGGAGATGCCTGCTGGAAATGAGGTTAGGACAGATTACACCAGCCGCCCAGAGAGAAACCGGGCCTCCATTTTGAATGCAACAATATTTGATTGAGCGTGCAAACATTATAACAGAGATGGTTTATCTTAGCCATGGTTGTATAAAATACTGTCCACTTTCTCTCTCTCTCTTTCAGTCTCTTCTCCACACACACATACACACACACACACACACACACACACACACACACACACACACACACACACACACACACAGCTGCGTCACCGTACTGTATAATTTAATCAGAAACGGAGGATAAGCTCTCCACCCTCACTCCACCCATCACACAGCTCGCATTCTATCATCATCCTCCATTCTTTCTTCATCTTTCTTTAGTTTTTCTTAAGCTTCTGGTTTATTTTGAATGCTGTGCTTTTAGGCCTACATTTGCTGTCTATATTTGAATCTTCCTTTTATCCATGTGCAGCACATGAATAACTCAAATACAAAAGACCTTTGACAGAACTGGGAGTATGAGTGAAATGGTTTTTCGAGGTATACTGCTTGAGCGATTTCACTGTGTATACCTAGAGTTGTAAGGGAGATGAATGAGGCTTATACAGGAGATTCATATTTTTATTTATGCATAAGAAGTGACAGACAAATTATAATGTTGTAATAATGTTATAATACTTTCTTTTAATCAAAGAGTTCTGAAAATTTGAGAATATTAGAATAGAATATTTCTGAAGTTATTTAGAATTATTTTTTTTTTATGATCATAGTAATGGCTGTTGAAAATTCTGCTTTTCCATCAGGAATTAATTACATGTTTTTAAATTATATATAATTAAATTATACATTTAGAATTATATACACACACTGCCAGTCAAAAGTTTTGGAACAGTAAGATATATTTAATGTTTTTAAAGAATTCCCTTCTGCTCACCAGGCCTGCATTTATTTGATCCAAAATACAGCAAAAGCAGTAATATTGTGAAACATTTTTGCTATTTAAAATAACTGCTTTCTATTTGAATATATTTTAAAATGTAATTTATTCCCGTGATCAAAGCTAAATTTTCAGCATCATTACTCCAGTCTTCAGTGTCACATGATCCTTCAGAAATCATTCTAATATGCTGATTTGCTGTTCAATAATTTTTTTTATTATTATTATCAATATTTAAAACAGTTGAGTACATTTTTTTTCAGGATTTTTTGATGAATAGAAAGATCCAAAGATAAAAATAAAAAAAGCTTTGTAACATACACTATACCATTCAAAAGCTTGGAGTCAGTATATGGAGTGCATATGCTTTATGTGCTTGTGTAAGGTTTTTAGGTTTTTGTCTGAATTTTAATATTAGAGCAATCCTAGTGATAAACACTTTCTCCAGTTTGACATTTCTGGCAAATCATGTCTTTTTTGTTGAGCTTGACTGTGCTTTCTTATGCAAGAGCTTTAACTTGTTTCACAGCATTTCATTTTTCCAGTAATCTTTCCAGTGGCTGTTCAGGGAGTGTCTGAGAGAGGGAAGTTGTGTGTTGTAGAAGAGAAAAAAAGGTTTTTTTAAACTGTCTGGTTTCTAAGTATGTCTCTCTGTCCCTTTCTTTCGTTATTTAGTTCTCCTTTTATCTCAAACGCACACACACAAACATTCAAATGCACTCACTACGCAGTTATGTCGTGCTGGCTTTACGTCAGTCTCTCATTTTTTGTGTGGACTGCCAAAGTTTTATCAATACAGGTCTGGCATGCATTCTATATAAAAAAAAAACGAATATTGGCACGAATATTGGCAGCTGTCCCACTGTCCTGTCTCTGAGCCATGCGGGACATGCTGAACAGATTACACAATATGAGTTTTCAGCTCCCTCTCCAGAACTGCTTACGCCAGCACTGCCCACTCTCCCTCTTTCACACACTCACAATCCAGTCTCACACACACACCTAATGAGCCAGCCATCCCCACACTCCGATAACAATAACACTTCATTTCCCTGACAAAACTTACCATATTAGACAATATTAGAACTGATTAAGAAAATGTTTGTTTGGATGCTTATCTTTAATACACAGTAAAATACTGTCTAGATAGGCAACTCACAACCATCATAATTTTTTTTTTTTGCAAAGGTTGAAAGGATGTTGCATGCAGTCGCCACCTTGGCCTGTTGATGAGAGATCATGTGCAGCCGTACACTTAAAGGTGTAATTAAGAATGCAAATGATCCGGTTTAATCAAACTCGTGATCAACCTCATGCCCCCATCTGTGCTTGTATTTAATGGATTCACTTGAGTCGCTCATTGGCAGCGACTTATTTTCTGCTGTAGACAGATTTTGATCGCTACGCATAACGTGCCCTTTTATGGCCGTGCTGATGTGCGGAGGCCGCTGATTGGCTGCATCGTGAGGTGAAGGGGCTGACAGGTGTTGGGGGAGAGGGACACCTGTTTGGACATGTGCTGATTTAGTGATCCATTTACTGGAGCTGCGGGCAGTGTCTGTGGGACACCCAAAACATGCCAAGCCATTTAAGAAGGAATTACCAGTGTGCTATCCCTGTCCTTCAGACTTCAAAGCACTTGGGGGCATGATGCAGTATGGGAATGCACAAATGTGATCTCTTTTGCAAGACAAAAGGCCATACTAGTGCTATTGTGTTGCTTTATTTTGGCATATGTCACACTGTTTACGACTGATTTTGACTGACAATATGTGACCATGGACCACAAAACCAGTCATAAGGGTCAATTTTTCAAAATTGAAATTGATACATCAACTGAAAGCTGAATACTTAAGCTTTCCATATATGTATGGTTTATTAGGATAGGACAATATTTGGCCGAGATACAACTATTTGAAAAATCTGGATTCTGAGGGTACAAAAATTTAGGTTTTTGTCTGAATTTTAATATTAGAGCAATCCTAGTGATAAACACTTTCTCCAGTTTGACATTTCTGGCAAATCATGTCTTTTTTGTTGAGCTTGACTGTGCTTTCTTATGCAAGAGCTTTAACTTGTTTCACAGCATTTCATTTTTCCAGTAATCTTTCCAGTGGCTGTTCAGGGAGTGTCTGAGAGAGGGAAGTTGTGTGTTGTAGAAGAGAAAAAAAGGTTTTTTTAAACTGTCTGGTTTCTAAGTATGTCTCTCTGTCCCTTTCTTTCGTTATTTAGTTCTCCTTTTATCTCAAACGCACACACACAAACATTCAAATGCACTCACTACGCAGTTATGTCGTGCTGGCTTTACGTCAGTCTCTCATTTTTTGTGTGGACTGCCAAAGTTTTATCAATACAGGTCTGGCATGCATTCTATATAAAAAAAAAACGAATATTGGCACGAATATTGGCAGCTGTCCCACTGTCCTGTCTCTGAGCCATGCGGGACATGCTGAACAGATTACACAATATGAGTTTTCAGCTCCCTCTCCAGAACTGCTTACGCCAGCACTGCCCACTCTCCCTCTTTCACACACTCACAATCCAGTCTCACACACACACCTAATGAGCCAGCCATCCCCACACTCCGATAACAATAACACTTCATTTCCCTGACAAAACTTACCATATTAGACAATATTAGAACTGATTAAGAAAATGTTTGTTTGGATGCTTATCTTTAATACACAGTAAAATACTGTCTAGATAGGCAACTCACAACCATCATAATTTTTTTTTTTTGCAAAGGTTGAAAGGATGTTGCATGCAGTCGCCACCTTGGCCTGTTGATGAGAGATCATGTGCAGCCGTACACTTAAAGGTGTAATTAAGAATGCAAATGATCCGGTTTAATCAAACTCGTGATCAACCTCATGCCCCCATCTGTGCTTGTATTTAATGGATTCACTTGAGTCGCTCATTGGCAGCGACTTATTTTCTGCTGTAGACAGATTTTGATCGCTACGCATAACGTGCCCTTTTATGGCCGTGCTGATGTGCGGAGGCCGCTGATTGGCTGCATCGTGAGGTGAAGGGGCTGACAGGTGTTGGGGGAGAGGGACACCTGTTTGGACATGTGCTGATTTAGTGATCCATTTACTGGAGCTGCGGGCAGTGTCTGTGGGACACCCAAAACATGCCAAGCCATTTAAGAAGGAATTACCAGTGTGCTATCCCTGTCCTTCAGACTTCAAAGCACTTGGGGGCATGATGCAGTATGGGAATGCACAAATGTGATCTCTTTTGCAAGACAAAAGGCCATACTAGTGCTATTGTGTTGCTTTATTTTGGCATATGTCACACTGTTTACGACTGATTTTGACTGACAATATGTGACCATGGACCACAAAACCAGTCATAAGGGTCAATTTTTCAAAATTGAAATTGATACATCAACTGAAAGCTGAATACTTAAGCTTTCCATATATGTATGGTTTATTAGGATAGGACAATATTTGGCCGAGATACAACTATTTGAAAAATCTGGATTCTGAGGGTACAAAAAAATCACAATACTGAGAAAATCGCCATAAAGTTGTCCAAATGAAGTTCTTAGCAATGCATATTACTAATAAAAAATTAAGTTTTAATATATTTTACAGTAGCAAATTTACAAAATATCTTCACGGAACATGATCTTTACTTAATATCCTAATGTTTTTTTGGCACAAAAGAAAAATCTATAATTTTGACCCATACAATGTATTTTTGGCTATTGCTACAAATATACCCCAGCGACTGGTTTTGTGGTCCAGGGCCACATTTGATTGATTCTATGCATAATAGACCTTAGTGCCATATTTAATTATGACAGGAAATGAAAACGAGTGTAGGGTTTTCTTTTAAATAACTTTAACTCAGAAATTGCTAGTAAATTTTACAAATCATTACAAAGAAATGGCAAGTAACACTTTAAATATGCAATTTTGAAGTAGAAAGACTGAAATAGTATTTTCTTGTAAAACAGAATCTAATAGCTATAACAGAATTTTGTTTACAGCTTTGAATTTTTTTGCAAAGTAACAATTTTTCAGTCAGAAATTGCTCATGAAATTAAACATGAAAATTTCGAGTAGCAAGATTGAAATAGTGTTTTACTCCAATAATCTTAGTTTTATTTATTTATATATTTTTTTACAGTTTACTGTTGGTTAACAACATGCCAATTGTTCAGCTGACAAAACATCTTTCCAAAAGACTTTCAGTAGACAAAATCTCATTCAGAGTTCAGAGTTTTGAAAAATACATTATCTAAGACCTTTATACAGTGCATGCCATTGTATTTCTGTAAGTCTATCCCTCACATCTCCATTTTCATATGTGTAAAATTCAATATGGCATCTGCTCTGATTAAGGTCTATAATGTAGTTCCATCACATTCTTTGCTTGGAAATGTTGTGCTCATCAGCATGGTGTGCCCATGAGAAGGCCGGTCTGGTGGTCTGCGATTTCCACAGGGGCCCCTCCCTGCCGACTCAGGCCCCAGCGGACGGGTGTGTCCCTAGGGTTACTGTGGAAGTCAGCGGCCCTGCCCTGCTCACACAGACCTCGCTGCCCAGCTCCAGCCACAGTGCTTGCCACATAATGAGCAGGTTGGGACTATAATTTGCAGGTCCCGATGGAATCTGTGGCACTCTGGGGGAGAAAGTGCATAGTTTCACTGGTAAACACAGTGTTTCAGAGAGCCACATAGGGCCCTGTAAACAGGAAATGACCCGGGAAGGCGTTGCTCAGAAAAAGCGAGCGAGAGCCACCTTCGGCACCACACTAAATAGCTTTATGGTTTCAGATGGTCCCAGAAAAGCCATGTATCTGTAGCTAGAAGCTGTATACCACTTGCATTTTGTGTTTCGCTTAGGCATAGGCACATTGTGTACATGTATCGATTGTTCCTGTGCATGTGTGTAAATGCAGGTTTGAGTTCACTTCGCGCGGAGCTTGGTTGCATGTTGTTAGATAAAGTAGATAAGGATCAACAAAGATCTCACTCTACAGTCACAGAAATACCAGAGGACAGCAGCTGCACTCTAAAGGCACTCTCACACACACCCACACACGTACCTACACTCTCACACACATCGTGATAGATGCAAAGACTTAGGGGCTTGTTAGTGTATATGTGCTTTGCTTCACTTCCTTCCAAACATGACTTTTTCATCTGAAAAAACATGTAACCTCTGCTGCCAAACCATCCTGAGGTACAGTAGTCTTATTACAGGAGCTCTGTGTACAGTAGTAAGAAACAGACCAGAGCATCAAATGAAGATTTCCCTTGTTTGAGAACCTGGCAACCTTCGCTGTCATCTTGTTAATGTAAACGGTGTGATGGGTAAAGGCGAGTTTGAAAAATACGAGGTTAACACTTTACTTCATTATGAAGATATGCTGTTATGGTAATGCATTATCTTCTTTTTCCATAAATTGCCTTTCATTAAATTATTAATTTACATTAAATTATATATTTTTTAATTACCAAAAATGAATTGTAATTGTATTAAATTATCTTCATAATTAATTATAATGCATAATGATGTATGAAATTTCAAAGATGTATTTCATAAATGATCATTATCATTATTTTCATAAATACTTGATAATAGGCTACAATGCAATTTTTGTCTGGTAATGTTTATACTGTACCTTTAAAGGCTGTAACGCATTACCGCACATTAAATTGTGTGTTGTGATAATGCTTTTTTTAATATCTACCATGTAAATATTACAATGCATTATACAGGCCTTAAGTAATGTGTTACCAATAGACTCCCCTCTGACAAAAGAAATACAGACTTGTATTTATTAAAAACTACAAAAAAGCTTCCGTTCCCTCGGGGTAAAATGGCTAATATTACAGCAGGTGCTCTGCCCTTTGCACTTTTGCTCTTAGAATAATCAGTCCTCTCCACACTTAAATAAATGTTAGTGACCGGATTTGATAATCCGTTCAATTTGTACATTGCTTTCACTCTGATAGGCTCCTGTGAGTGGCAGGTGTGCTGAATTACAGCGAGAGAGCTTCTAAAGCACTGCACTGTGGGATCCTCTTATGTGTGTGTGTGTCTTCCAGCTGGGTGGCTTATGATAACTGAAAGATAATGAAATATGCATCACAACACACACATGCAGAGGGAAATGTATGTTCCTAAGAAAGAGAGCAAAGAGGAGGAAGGGAGAGAAACGCAGAGAGAGAAAAGACGATTTGGTTTTCCCCAGCCTAATGTTTTTAAGGGAAAGGATAAGGAGTGGCAATTCAATTTCCTCCCCAGGGGCTAATGCAATAGGCATGGTGCAACCATCAGCGTATTAGCTCTTAATGTATTTGCCAAATTATCCATTGAACTGTTACCAGTGCAATTTCAACATCCTGATCACAGCATGCAATTGTAGCAAAGTTCAGTAACTGCATTTCTTTATTACATTCTGTGAATTATGCATTTTATCAACATGTTCTGACCTAGATTATTTAAGTAGTTAACTGTCATATTCACTAATCAATCGTTTTTTCATTGTGTAAATGAACCCAACGATAACAGTTGTTTGGGTTTACGTATGTCTATGTATGTGTGAATTTTCCAATTTCATTTTCAGAAATTAAGAAACAAAGGCCATAATGACCAGTGTGCCAGTCCTGACCCAGATGACTGTTTCGGTCACAGTCCCCTCATGGACGACCGTTTCGGCAAACTAAACGAAGAGAGTGATTTAATGTACAAGCGCTGTGGTGTAAGTACTGCTTCCTCCCTGCCTTTTTGTGTTGATTCCTCTTTTTATGTTGATGTTCACTACAGGCGCTTAACAAGAAAGAACACAGAGGCTGTGATAGCCCGGATCCTGACGCCTCATATGTTCGTAAGTAAATGCAACGTTTTTGCTTGGCTTTGTGGCAGAAAGGATACTCCCCCCTTCCCCCCCTTTTTTCATTGCCTCACCCTGCAACCTCTGTCAACAGTTAAGGACTTTTTAATTTATTTTTTAAAGCATAGTTTTTTCTTTTTTTTTGTCTGTTGGAAGTGCACTTTTCTCATTAATTTTACAGCCTTTTTCTCTCACCCTAATAAGATCACATTGTTTAAACCTTTCACATTATTAAGATCACAAGCTTATTTGATCGATTTCTAAAATAATAAACACTTTTTAAATACTGTACATACAGTGAGGTATAAAATTACGATTTTTACTATTTGTAGTCAAGTATGTTGTTTTAAATGACAAATTATAGAATTTAAGTGAAAAGTTTAATTAGCATTAAATTTACATCACCTATTAGCTTATATTAACCTGCACAAACCTGTCCAAATTTATGAATGTAAAAGATTTTCGGTGTGGATTTTTGGGCCCCACTGTATTTAAAAAAAAAAGTTTAGTACAAGTGTGATCTATTTACAGTATTTTTTTTTTTTCGGACAGAATGTCTCTATGTCCACCTTCTGGCTACAATACTGACAGATTCATTGGTTGAGGTAATTGATATGTTCTTCCCAGCACTCGCCCGAACAGATCTGGAAATTGATTATTTTCTCTCAGTGCTGTGCTCTGTCCAGGAGAAGATTTGCCATTGTATAAAGATGGAGAGACTCTCACCGTTTCTCCTCCACTCATTAGAACTGATTTCTTTTAGTCTCACTCTTTCTGGTGGGTTGCAACACCTGGGTTTGTTTGTTCACCTCCCTGGACAATTTCTTTAGTCCTTCCAGATCCCAGAGTCCTAGCACAATCAAATAGCTGAACCATTTTCAAGTCAAAGCTAGTAACAAATAAATCTGGGAGTATTTAGCTACAAAATCTCTTTTTGCACATATTTTTTATTTTATTTTTTTAACAATAGAGACAATAGTGATCTTATTGGGTGTTGACCATAACATTCTGCACCTTATAGTGGGTGCCAGACAATTGTTTTCACTGCACCGAATGGATATGAACAAAGCTCGAGTTCTGTGTCATTAACACACTAATATTCTCACTAACTGGCTCGCTGCACTATTAAGTGAATGGACACTGTCCCTGCTCACACTCACTCTGGATAACTGGATGGATAGTCAGCAATGCACTGCCTGTTAATATGATTAAGATGCCAGCGTTGCTGTCAAATGATGTAGTTATTTCACCTCTTTTTTTCCCCAGTATAAAATGTATGTATATTGATTGATTTTAAAAAAAGTGTGTTTTTTTGTGTGTTTTATTTGTTTTGTTTTGTGAAAATGGCCAAGTGCAGTGCTGGCTATAGCCAAGCTATTTCAAGCTATTTCCCAAATTTGCATGCCATCGTAATATTTCTCATCCCAAGATGTTGTTTTATGTATTGAACCTGGGTCAAAATTGGTGTTCTGAGCACAGTGAAAATGACTCCCAATAGGAGAATTGTTTTCCAGGAGTATTTCTCACTTTATGCCGGGCTTTTTGGACAGCCCAAGGTGATCCGGAGATCTCCCTCCCGAGATTACATTTTTCCACCCGGCAATCTATCTCCTGTTTTCCTCTATTGTATGATAAAAGCACCAAAGCTCAGGGGTCATCTTTCACTTCTAGTAGAAGCCTGAAGATATGTGCAGCGTACCATTATGGGCCATTCTACCTGAATATCCAGGCTAAATGAATCCGAACGCTGCACAGAACCAACTGGCCACCATTCTCCGATTGTACAGTTTCTTGTTGAGATATAATTCATTTATCTGTGTGAATGTCAATTTTGATACTGGGGTATTTAGATGAAATACAAGCATGACAGGTTGCTTTAAGAGTCTTTGATGCCTCCCACATAAAGCCCTATGTGTGTGTGTCTCTCTTCCAGCCGACGGCCTTGCCCCCGCAGAACTTCTCCATGCATGTGGCTGTGCCAGTGACGAACCCCAACACCATGTCCTACAACCCCGGGGCCTCTCTGAGCAGCCAGAGCCTGTTGGCCGCCGCTGCCTCTCTGAGTGACGGTGCCATGCTGTCTCCTCCTCAGGGTTCCCTGCACAGAAACGTAGTGTCTGCCGGGCCCCCACAGAGGGCCCCCAGCACAGGCAGCGCAGGTTAGTGCTATTCCCTCGATGTTCTTCCATTTCTACCAGCAAAAGTGGGGCAGGTTCTGGGATTCTGGGATTTTAATGGCTTGTAAATCAAGAGATGTGTTTTCTGTCTTATTGCTTTGCTTTGAAAATTCAATACAGATGTTGTTTTCTACGTCTCACATTAAGAAATCTGTAGTAATGGAAGAGTAATGTTGTTTCCCAGCTGCTATGCACAGACATCTATATGTTTCTTGCTATGCTTTGTGTTTCACACCTTCTCAGCACAAGCATGAGTGGAACGGAAGTGAGATCAATTAGTAGTCTCCTGGAAGTGGTCTCCATGACGACTGCAGGCTTTAATACCATCTGATCTTTAAGCTGGTCTGACAACAGTGGGCTCTGTGGCGGGGCCGCACCAGCCCTAGTGTGAATAATGAGAGACAGACAGACAGAATGACTGTCATGCAAATAGTGGATGCATTTACAGTAAATGTGTTTCTGTTACGATAGATGCAACAGAAAGCTTTTTAGATTCATACTGAACCCCTATGAGGAACCTTGCAACCTGAAAATCCATAAATAGCTGTTTTGCATTTGGCCCTTGTACGCCTTATACTGTACATCTTCAAGTTATAACACGAGTGTTAAATGCATATTTTTCTGCACTGGACACATTAGTCATCCTTTTATCTCTGTTGCTATGTAGGAGGGTGGCATGATCATAGTAAAGTGCAAAAACACTGCTACGCTGCATCGCTGCAAAATAATGTTTGATGTTCCAACAACACCCATTACTGACCTCAACAATACCCAAACACTCACCCTTCACAGGCCGGCACACGCTCTATGGAGGTTGTATTCGTCAGTACAAATACTGCTTGAAATCACAACAGCAAGATTTGAGATTATCTTGTGTAGCTGAGATTCCATGATTCAGATTTGTTTATGTTCTATGCTTTGATGTTAGTGTGTTCGTTTCTATGAGTGCTTGCCTTTTGAATATCTTTGAGATAAAACTAAAAGTGAAACTGAAAATATTAAAATAATTAATTGTAATATATATATAAAAAAAAAAAAATTCCTCTTGTAATGGCATAGCTGCATTTTCAGCATCATCACGCCAGTCTTCTGGGTCACAAGATCCTACAGAAATCATTCTAATACGATTATTTGGTGCTCAAGAAATATTATCAATGTTAAAAGCAGTTGTGCCGTTTAATATATTTGTGGAAACCATGATAACGTTTTTTTCCAGGATTCTTTAATGAACAAAACTGAATTTATTTGAAGTAGAAAATATTTGTAGCAATATAAGTTGTTACTGGCACTTTTGATACATTTTATGCATCCATGCTGAACAAAATTACTACAAACATTTGAACAGTAGTAGGGCTGTCAAAATGGCTGAAAAACTAAATTAGAATTTTGTACTTAAATATTATCAAAATTCGAATTTA
>NW_015542406.1:1118341-1150715 GCF_001515605.1 Sinocyclocheilus anshuiensis | reverse complement strand
TACACTGTCAGAATAAAAAGGTTGCATTTAATGCGTGAAACAGCCATTCACTGGCAGTCCCTAATGGCAGTACAAAATATTGCACTAAATCAAAAGTTCAAATGTTACAAATAAGTTAGAATATGAATGTTGTAATACTGGTAGCACTACTATAAAAATGTGATGATATATGTTACAAAAAAGTAACAATTTTGTTAATTCAGTATACACATTATCCCACCGGTTACAATTGTGACTGACCATAAAATACAATTTTTCACACACTTTTCCAAAAAAAAAAATTATTCATTATTTCAAAGGGTTACTAATGATACATCATTTGGATATTTTCATGTCTGGGAAAAATTTGGGATTAAACGGGTTAAAATGCGTTTTAAACATAAAGTTAAGTGGTTTTCATTACCCATTTTACGCTTAGTAATTTAATAATTTAATAAATTTCATAATTTAAAAGTTTAGTGCAGAAGTATCGAATCGGTATCGATATCGACGATACTGCCTTGAAAAATATCGGTATCGTATCGAAAACAAAATAAGGGGTATCGCCCATCCCTAGTAATAGATGTCCGTCTAGAAAATGCGTGAAATATGCGTTCTGTGTGACGGCTTGGTTTCGGTTTTGATGTAAACAAGTTCTTCTCCGCATTGATGTTCTCTTTTCCGCTATAGTTTTAATGAACAGCGCAGCAGCGCCGCATCTAGTGGCTTCAACTGGATAGGCTAACAAAAGCATTATAATGTTTTACATAGTCATCGCATCTCGTGCGCCACTGATAAGGCTGCCTCCTTAACGCACACCTAAAATTTGAATGCAATGTTTTTGTGGATTTTTATTTTAAATTCGACGAATATTCGAAATTCAAATTTTTTTTGACAGCCCTAAACAGTAGTATGTAAAAATGTAGTAAAGTATGTAGTAAAATGATAGGTGATAAAAACTAATAAAAGAAGGAAAATACAAATGAAGCAAAGGTCATCTCCATGATGTGTTTTGGGTGTTTTTACTGTTGTTATGCAGTTGCTAAGGTTGCGTTCTAGATGGTTGCCTGGGCATTGCTATACTGTTGTAAACGTGTTCTAGTTGCTAGGTGGTTGCTGTTGTGTTTTGTGTGGTTGTTGTTTTGTGGGTGTTGGCAGGCCTACCTTAAAGTCTGTATGTTATTGCCCCATTCATGACCCGGGTCTCTACTTCCTTACTGCCTGGCAGGTGAAAGTTGTCAGATCACTTAGATAAATAGTATTACACTTCTGCTAAACAAGCCACATTATTTGAGTAATCATTCATGTCTGTAGTACAAGGATGTGTACCAAAGTATAATACTTGTTCAGTACGAGCAATAACGATTCTTGCTTTAACAGGTTGGCAGTTTCACTCCTTAAAATTGTGCAACATTCAAATGTGTTTGACACACTAAAGGGAGCAGAACGCTGCGTGTGAAGGCTGGCCTGTCATACACATGTACCCACACACTCGGTACTCGGAGATAAAAGATGCAGATGGTTAATCATCTCATTTTGTGCATCTCATTAGGTGACATGCTGGGTCCCCTCACAGAGCTCGCAGTGCCGAGCGGTGTCGGCTCCAGCCCTGTGGGTAAGTCCTCTGGGGTGACTGCATCAGCTCCTGTGTCAATAGATGTTTCGCTTCACAGGGTTTTCTAAATCCGCTTCCTGTTTTTATGATTGATATCGTTGATTTGTAATAGGGGATATCATTTTCAGGACATATGTCGCCCTCTTTCTTCGTCCTAATGGAGCGGCACCATCTTTACCGCATGCGGCCAGATAAGCAGGTCTCCCTCAATCACTTCTCTTCTGCTTAGAGTATAACTGGCATGTTACAGTAGAGCACACCACCCCCTCTTCTCTCTTGATATTTGGAAATCTAGGCCAAACCGTTATGAGCCAGTGATGGATGTTGAAGTGACTCTACCCTTTATGAGGACATCAGAAGGATATTATCAAGGGTTTTTCAATGGCTTCTCATGAAAAAAAAAAAAAATTGCATATTACAATTATCATTCACAGAAAACCTCAGAGGTTGTGTGTCACAGGCCTCTGGGCCGCATTTTTCACCCAGATAGAAGAGCATTAAGTTGTGCCAGAGCTGACTTGTGGGTTCGGGCGTTTGATAGAGCGGGTATAAACAGTCATGTGATGACGGGAAATGGCGGCAGCTGCAAGCGTCTCTGCCCCGCTGTTGGTGTGTACACACACTGTCAAGTCACCAAGGACGCACACAAGGTCATGTGTCCAACTGTTCCTCCCTGACAGTTACAAATACAAGGGTTGACTCCGTACTCTAGTGGGCCGCTCTGTCTATGTCAGTGATAGACTAGGGCTACTTTTTCAACATTACAAAGCACCCAAACACAAGAGCGTGACTGCTGGAACAACAGGCCGTGCTCTCTCACACGATCTTGAAGATTCCTCCTGCCCTAATTTGCTTCTTTTTTTTCTGGAAAACTTTGAAAAATTATCCCTATAGAAGTCAACCAGGAACATCAGACGTAGTGCAGGTGCAGATTAGATGCAGCTCAGCAAGAAGTTCCGTTCCGTCTTTGTCTGTGTCTGTGCATGAAACGGTTAACTGTGTTTCAGCAGCTGATTCAGACAGGCAGGTAAATAAACTCAGCATTTCCTTTAAGGCCTCGGCCCCCTGCCTCCATCCCTCCCGGCCCCCTCGAGTTTCCTTCCCCCTATTGACAGGTGCATCTGTTTCCTGGTACTGTAGCAGTCCTTATACGGCTGGCGTAAGCCTGCTAAATGCCTGACCCAGCAGAACCCTGCAAGCATTCGGACCATGACATCCCTCTAAGACTGTTGTGCACAATGACCAGGCAACCTGTCATAAGCATTCTGTGGCGATGAGAGGCAGGGACAGGTGGTATTTAACCATCTTTTTGCCAACTACACTCACACACACACAGATATGCACTTACTGGGTGCTGAGTGTCCGAGACTCACTTGATTGTATGTACACAGTGGGAGATAATATTGGCTTTTGTGTCTCCTATGAGATCGTGTACAGTATAACACTCAGAGCTTTTTGGTAATGAATACCTCAGAGTACTTTTTCAGTAACATAGAGGAGAATTCATTGCTATTATGCGCCTGATGCCTCTCATCAGTCTTTTAATAATTGTCAGACATTTATGAGCTAGTCCCCACTAGCATAGTCCCTTTGCGACAGTAGCGTATCTCTGTAGAATCAATATTTAGAGATTTGAAACAAGGATGTTGCTAGATATAAATGACACCCGGGGGTTAGCCTATTAGTGCTATATCATAATGTAAAAATATCTACACCATTTAAATCGGAATTCAGTATTTTAAAGGAATGCTAACTTGGCTATTAATGCTGCCGTCAAGGTTTGGTAAAAAGACATAAGCAAAAACATACCCTTTGAAATATATTATGAAATAATTAAACATATTGCATTATACAGTATAATAAATAAGAGAATTAGGAAAATTATTTATATAAATAAAAATTGTAAAAAAAACAACATAAATACCATTAGTATAAAATTCCTCTGACAAGTCATCAGTGTCCACAGCTCTTTAGTTTGCTAGAGAAATTAAGTCTAGAGAAGAGCATTTCACAAATTATTAGACTATATACTCATTATAGTTTACTTTACAGCTACCTGATGTCTTAATTATTTAATGTATGTTTAAATAAATCTGTTATGAAACAAGTTATGTCAGCCACTGTCTAAATGAATATATTTAAACAACAAATAGAAATGTTATAATTTAGAAGTTAGACTAATTTAAAAACTGCATTATGTGCAATTTACATGTTTGCATACATTAAGTTGAGTGTTGATTATTATATTTAAAAACAATAGTAATTAAATGTAAGTTTTTTTTTTCACTAATTGTTAATAGTATTACCTTATAGTAATGTAAAAGGGCTCCCTATAGTTTAGAGCATAAGCTGTGGTAGATTTATTTAAAAACATTTTTAGTTATAATTTAATTTATTTAAAAAGAAAGAGCAATTTGTTCAGTAAACCACTGTTTAATAACAAAAGCAAATATATATATATATATATATATATATATACACTGTACGGTGCCAATATAACCCCCACTTTTGACTTCAAGTGGGTGCAAAGACTTTTCCCATAGGCAGACAGTTAGCAGCAGAAGTGAGAGGGAGTAGCGAAATATAGCTCAGAGAGAGCGAGCACAGTCCCGTGAAACTGTCGCAGATGAGTGGTAGAGAAATGGAGTGTGTGAATCTATGCAGGGACGGCGCCCTGTGCTGCTCACGGGAACACTGACGTCTTTGCTGTCATCTCGAATGCATGAAACCACAGCTAGTTTTGACTCTAGTTTGATAAATGTTAAGAATGTTTAGGCCTGTTAACGATTAATATACTTTTGGTGTAGTTTGCTTATTAATTACCCATAATTAAAGCAATTGAAGTTAATGTATTTTTCATTTAGGAAAGATTTGGGGCTATGGCCCAGCCCAGAGTGTCTGGGGGGATTTAAGGTACTGGACGTTCAGTGCTTAGCTGACAGTGGCATTATGGGGTGTGGAGAGGTCTCAGGCCTTTGGCTCTGTGGTTACATAGCGCAGCCTTTGGATCTCCGATCACGTAGCGCAGCTGTTGTTTGTTCCAAACAGCCTCGACCAGCGTGGCTGCCTTGGAGAGGAACCACTTCAGTGCTCCTGTCAGATGGCCATTCCTTGCATACTTCTGATTTTTCACAAGCAGAAGGCACTGGGGGAGCAGAGACATCTCAGAGCAGGGCCTGCAGGAATGCGGCTCACAGCACTCTTCTTCTGCTCTCTCCCCTGTGTAGAGCGACCTCATATTGCCTGATTGAGTTCAGCGCAATGCACTGATCACCAGTTAAGCCAAAGGAATGGTGAAGAGGATCCAAGCGTTAATCCAAGCACATACACCAGCTCTCCTCTCCGGTGAAAGAAAGCTTTTTCATCATATTGACATGCCCAGCAGGGGTGCAAATGAATCTTTTTGTTCCTGAAATATCAGGCTCGTGTTGTAGCACAATTCTTTCTCTTTTGAAGCGATTTGGTGTTACCTAACTATGTACAGTTGCTGGAGGTCAGGATGAATCATCGGCACTGTGAAACAAAATGGCTTAGTTTCCTCTCAGAGTTCTCTGATATGGAAGCTCAGCACGGTTCCAGCAGAATGTTTGGTTTCGGATCATTTTCATTTCAGATTTTATTTTGTTGTTGACTTTTGCAGGGAACAGAAGGCCTAGTTTCTCTCAAATTACCCAGATCCCATTGTTGACTAACAAATCATTGGCACTGTTTTTTGTATTGATGCGAAAGAGAAGAATATCTCTTCCCACATGGTGAATTTTTCAAATCGATCTAGACCCAGACTTAAGCAGTGGTTACACAACATTTTATTATTTTATTATTATTATTATTATTTTTGAATGTATTGCATATTTTTATATTTGTGTATATATTTATATTATTAAATTTTATATAATATGCATTATATATATATATATATATATATATATATATAAATTGTTTTTATTATTATTGATATAATTTTTCTTATTATCATTTAAACTATTTTTAATTCATCTAAAAAATATAAGTGTAGTTTAATCAGATTGGAAAATGTCGTAACAGTACATAGTAAGCCTGCATATGGCAACTCAGTTCTCTCTAAATTTAGTTACATTTTTTGTCTGTTGTCCCAGCATACTTTAACATCTGTCCTGGTTCCTTAAGCACAGGTTCTGGAGTTCTGTGATGTTTATTTGTGTGTGTGTAAATGCAGAATGGAGACAGCCCAGCACAAAACCACTTATGGCTGAAGAGCCCACAACTCCAGAAGGTGAACTAGTCCTCGATGCTTTGTGCTCAATCTCCTTTGATCCAAGAGATCTTTCGATCATCTCCATGTTAACAACACCACTTCTAAGTTCTGTGTAAGGGTTTGTGCTTCAGAATTGGATAACCACGAGTACGTAACATGTTCAGACCTTGTGTTTTCTCATAATGCTGGAGTGTTAAGTATTAAAGAGCTAAATTGCCTTATATTCAGTATGTTCAAGCAGCAAAGTTGCTGGTTTGGCAGCCTAATTTAATTAAAAGTGAAACGATGTGAAGTCTTGTAAAGTTAGATGTGCTTTCGTCATGGGATCACAGAGGTGTGGCTGATACACTAGAAGAGCAGATCCCACACATTCAATTAGTGCATTGCAATAAATTTGGCACTACGACTTGATGTGTTAAAGACACCTTATTCAAGCTGACAAGAGCAAGCTCTCAGCTTTGCAGATTACGCCAAAGTTCACAATGCGTGATCGTGCACAAAGAGGAAGTGATGCAAACATAATGGTTCCAGAAATACATCATTTGTGTTCTGATGAGCACCAATTAGCAATCTGATGAGCCGATCTCTGAGGCCATCTCGAATTCAGTTTTGAGTAGCGTGCACAGATGTGCTTTCTGGCCATTCAAGACCTTCTCTGTTAAAAACGAGGGTGTGTTTGGAGTTGTATCTCCATTATGCAATGTGCCTAGATGCTGCACAGCGTCCTTCATTAATACTAAAGAATTATAAGCTGTTGAGTCCTTTTTTGTGTCAAAAGAATGTTTCTCAAAAGACTGTTTTTATGCCAGTTACTTAACCATGTCTTGAGGTCCACGTCATCCTGATCCAGTGCTCTCAGTCTTTTTTTTTTTTTTAGATTCCTCATGGAGGTATTACAAATTATATTAATTTTTTTGTACAAAAGGGCTCTCCAAGTAAAATATGAATTGGAATTTTTTTTTGTTTTTTTTTTGTGGCATCAACAGTTGGAACTCTTTTCCCAGCTCACATTGTTCCTGCGCATGATTTCCGGAGCCAAAACAATATGGCTGTACCCGTTAAAGAGGTACTGTTCAGCCTCATTAATTAAGACTATAATTAGAATTTGGACTCCGTTCCTCTTAATCTATTAGGGAGGCGAAGCTTTGATTCTGAAATCCATTAGTCTTTTTTCATTCATGCATACTTTGCCCCTTTGAAGACACTACGTTGCTCAAGGTAATGATGACTTATAAATGGTTAGGACTTATCTGGTGCTTTATATCAAAACAGCCTTGCTTTGAAAAGAAACAAATGATTTGTTTTGTAAAAGCGGCTCATTATGTAACTATGCTCTCATAGGATCATGCATTACTCAGAGCTGAGCGAGAGAATTATTTTTTGAGGGTAAGCAGCATTGTTTAAGACAGAGACGTAATAAGGCTTTACTCTTCTGTATTTGTTGTTCATTTAGGAATTGTGACACTGGGTTCACTCTGTTTCGGTATGAGAGGATTCAGTGTGCGACTTACATAGAGCAAAGGGGTGGGGATGCTGGTTACAGCTCAGAATCAGAGCAGCTTATGTCTCAGTAGGGCCTCAGTTACACATTCCGCCTTTTTGAGAACAGGCACCTTTTTCAGAAACCGGGAGCATTTCAACATAATGATATCATCCTCCCTTTTTTGATCACTATCAGAGTAATGCACTGCCGCTGTGCTTTTTTACAGTAATTACAAGATATTTTCCGCCCTCTCACTACAGGTTCACACACTCCAGTGCTCATATTCATCTTATATTTCCTGTCAACTGAATAAACATTTACAGTACCAGCCAAAAATTAAGACACCTACTTGTTCTGCATTTAGTCATCAAAGTATTAGATATCAAATAGGCATCAAAGTATATATACAGTGGTGTGAAAAAGTGTTGGCCCCCTTCTAAAAACCTTCATTTAAAAACTGCATGTTGTGTTTACTTGTGTTATCTTTGACTAATATTTAAATTTGTTTGATGATCTGAAACATTAAAGTGTGACAAACATGCAAAAAAATAAGAAATCGGGAAGGGGGCCAACATTTTTTCATACCACTGTATATATATATATATATATATATATGCGTTTCTTTTTATATACAGCATGTATGAGTTCTAAGATTATATAATATAGATAATATAGTTGTAAATGTGTTATATATTACAAATGTAAATATAATAGAATTTATAAGTTACAATTATTCGATTTTTTTGAATTTGCATATTACATAATGAAAATCTAATTATGCAGTTCAATTATTTATCATGGTAAATATATATGTAAGTGCATTGAACATATATGTTTCTATTCTGCCTTATGCATGCATTATATATTTCTACTTCTACTTATGTTGAATTATTCCTCATTTTCTGTGTCACTTTACATAAAAGCATCTGCAAAATGAATAGGCTAAATGTTAATATTCTACTTGCTAAGTTTTGTGAAAGGTATTTATTATTCTCAGACAACTGATGAAACATCTGATGTAGTCCTCAAGTTTTTAATTACAGCTTTTGTTTGTTGATCCAAGTTAGATGGGTGATATTCATTGAGTTTTAGACACTAGAGAACACACCCAACTACATGAAGATTTAGCTTCAACTGAGATTCACTTGCAATCTGGTATTGAGGTAAGTTGCCTCGGTGACCTGGTGAGTAGTGAACTTGCACGGACATGTTATGGGTCCGGGTCTCGCTTGGGTCATTTCCTGAACCCACTTCTCTTGATTGTTTCCTGTCTCTTTTTGAGTATTTCTCTCTCTAGATATAGCCCAGAAATAAAAAGCGTATATTAAAAATTGAGCTGTGAGAATTACGTGTACGTGTCGCTCTCAGCAGAGGCGTGTTTTAACAGAGACACAGTAAGTGCATGTCTCTGCTCTCTGTCTCTCTGATGATGGCCTTCTCTCTCGCTGTCCCACAGCAAGCCCCCACAGGAAATGAGCATTGGGTGGGGGGCAGAAAAAGCCCCATGACTAACATTTAATCAAGCTGCTGTTATTGAGAAAAACACACGGAAATGATATTGCACTTTGCTGTATGCACAGTTCCAAGCAAATGGAAATGAAATGGACCTTTTCTGAAAACCAAAAGGCATCGCACTTGTTTGCCTGATGGCTGTTGTTGAGTTGCTCAGCATTTTTCATACTGACGAGAGAAAACAGAGAAACAGAGACCTTAGGGGTGATTGTGCGTTTGGGTTTGAACGTCAGCCAATTGTAATTCCTGTGTTTGTCTTTGGAGGTTACACATTGTGTGGGTAAATGACCCATGATTGTTAGAGAATATTTCAGATGGTTGTGTGAAGGAACTTGCTAACAATGTGGGCCAGCAGATGGTAGAAAGACATCTTTGTAAAGCTCTGACGTTCACATGACCAGAAACCAGAAACCCGCAATATATATAGTATACTGGTGTGAGGTTAGTCAGGTGCGGACTTGATGGATTAGCCTGTTCGTTCTCGTGTGATGACATCATTCGCGCACAAACTTTTCAGTATTTGTTGTTGATGTTCTGTAGACCGATGTTGGGTTCCTCTCATTGTGCTTTTTTGGGTCATTACGGCATGTGCTAACATTTAAACGTACCCCGTTTGCACTAGATTAGATAGCAGGAGAAAGTTCCCAATAAAAGTAGCTGTAGTTCGAAGTAGGAATGGCAAAGTACAGCAGATGTAAACATACCATTGACACCCCACCAAAGTTTTTAGATTTCTTCTCTAAAATGGTACTTTAATTGCCTTTAATAGCAGTGAATGGCTGCACTCAGTTGTAATGACTTTAGCCATTCCTTCTTAAAGAGCTCAAGTCACACTACATTTGTTAAACTGAATTGCTTTCCTCATCCTGGGACACACAAAGACAACTTTGACGCCATTGTACACCAACAGAACCAAAGGCTCATCAATTTCAAAATTTATGTTTTATTTTCGTAAATGTGCGGGATAATTACCAGTCTTATTAGAACTTTCCCAGAGGGTCGGGAACACTTAACGTTGCGTGCTATGAGATGCTACGACTGCCAGGAAACGGCTATGTTAACCCAAGGGGCTCACCGGGGCTTCTGGGTACACCCAGCGGGAACGGGCTTGGTAAAGTCATGCCTGCGAAGTCACCGCCGCCACCGGGGGGCAACATGGGCATGGGTAGCCGCAAGCCAGACTTGAGAGTCGTCATCCCCCCATCCAGCAAGGGCATGATGCCACCCCTGGTGAGTATGGAAGAATTGATTCTTCATGCATGCATCCATGAGATTGTTGCTTCAAAAAGATGCTTGAAAAAGATGTTGATCAGCACATGCACGCGCACACACACACACACACACACACACACACACACACACACACACACACGGGTTGAGCGAAATTATGGTCTTTACATCAGATCAGTGAAATTACACTAAAATAGTCTCAGAGCAGTCAGAAATCCAGGTACCCTCACTCCTTCTATTATTCATTTAGAAATTAGAGGGCCTCTCAAATGATTATAATTAAGGTGCAGAGAGCTCTGGCCACATTCAGCACCTGAGGCTACACCCATTAATGTCAGCCTCATTAATCACTCAAATATAAAATGGGAAGCAGAAAAAAAAGATTATTATTATTATGTTTAAATATGGTCAATAATTGGTTCGTTTCAACTGTAGAAGCCGCTCAGGTTTCTTCCGCAGCACTGCACGTGTACAGAATCTTGTTTGGTAAATAGCATTGAGGTTACGCAGGGCTCTCTTAGCTCAGCGTAAATATACATATGCATGCGAATGTATGGAACAGCACGCCAGCATCTGGAAGCGGTACAGTTTCTTACCCGCCATGAATCAAAACAAATACCACATGCCAAGCTCGTGGCATCTGAAGTCATCAGTAGTACGAAGCCCAGAGGATTATTCATTTGTGTATATTTGCGTATATGGCGAGTGTCCTTTCGTGTGCGTGTGTGAGAATGAACTGCATCAGACAGACTAAGGCAGGGCCTGTGAGTGTGCCTGCAGACAGGCTGTCATTAGAACATAATGGTATTAAATTAATCACATCACAGTGTGACAGAGTGGGGATGAAGGCTTAATCAGAAGCCCAGAGTGTGAGCCAGATAATATCTTGTCGCCCTTGTCGTATCTCCCCACTGTTATTGATTGAGTGCTGGTATTAAGACAGCACTGGCCCGACACTACTGAGAAGAAGGCTCAACGTCCTCGATACAGTACAACTCCACACTGTCAGCTGGCTTCAAACAAAGAGATATATGCACATTGTAAGAGACGAAAATTAACACCTTAAAATTCTCATTTGGGCCAAAAGTATTGCATAGAACTTTCAAGTACTGAATGAGAATATACAGTACATCGAGACAAACTGTGGATTACAGTGTTGACTAGCACATTGCACTTAAAAAGTAAGAGATATGATCTTGTTGGCAGTTTATTGTTTGTTTTTCCTCTATTGTTTGTTATCACCAATCTATTCTATTTTTAATGGTTATTACTTCCTGGATTTAATTTCTTTTCACACTTTATTGAATGTAATTGTTAAGTTTTATGTTTTGTTTAATTTAATATGCGTAATTGCAAAGGGATTTATTTTGCGAAATGAAAATAAATAAATAAATAAAACACTAGAATATACATAGAGAAAGAGAACAGGGAAAAATTTGGAGTGACATTACTATTGCCTGGCACACACACACACACACACACACACACACACACACACACACACACGGGTTGAGCGAAATTATGGTCTTTACATCAGATCAGTGAAATTACACTAAAATAGTCTCAGAGCAGTCAGAAATCCAGGTACCCTCACTCCTTCTATTATTCATTTAGAAATTAGAGGGCCTCTCAAATGATTATAATTAAGGTGCAGAGAGCTCTGGCCACATTCAGCACCTGAGGCTACACCCATTAATGTCAGCCTCATTAATCACTCAAATATAAAATGGGAAGCAGAAAAAAAAGATTATTATTATTATGTTTAAATATGGTCAATAATTGGTTCGTTTCAACTGTAGAAGCCGCTCAGGTTTCTTCCGCAGCACTGCACGTGTACAGAATCTTGTTTGGTAAATAGCATTGAGGTTACGCAGGGCTCTCTTAGCTCAGCGTAAATATACATATGCATGCGAATGTATGGAACAGCACGCCAGCATCTGGAAGCGGTACAGTTTCTTACCCGCCATGAATCAAAACAAATACCACATGCCAAGCTCGTGGCATCTGAAGTCATCAGTAGTACGAAGCCCAGAGGATTATTCATTTGTGTATATTTGCGTATATGGCGAGTGTCCTTTCGTGTGCGTGTGTGAGAATGAACTGCATCAGACAGACTAAGGCAGGGCCTGTGAGTGTGCCTGCAGACAGGCTGTCATTAGAACATAATGGTATTAAATTAATCACATCACAGTGTGACAGAGTGGGGATGAAGGCTTAATCAGAAGCCCAGAGTGTGAGCCAGATAATATCTTGTCGCCCTTGTCGTATCTCCCCACTGTTATTGATTGAGTGCTGGTATTAAGACAGCACTGGCCCGACACTACTGAGAAGAAGGCTCAACGTCCTCGATACAGTACAACTCCACACTGTCAGCTGGCTTCAAACAAAGAGATATATGCACATTGTAAGAGACGAAAATTAACACCTTAAAATTCTCATTTGGGCCAAAAGTATTGCATAGAACTTTCAAGTACTGAATGAGAATATACAGTACATCGAGACAAACTGTGGATTACAGTGTTGACTAGCACATTGCACTTAAAAAGTAAGAGATATGATCTTGTTGGCAGTTTATTGTTTGTTTTTCCTCTATTGTTTGTTATCACCAATCTATTCTATTTTTAATGGTTATTACTTCCTGGATTTAATTTCTTTTCACACTTTATTGAATGTAATTGTTAAGTTTTATGTTTTGTTTAATTTAATATGCGTAATTGCAAAGGGATTTATTTTGCGAAATGAAAATAAATAAATAAATAAAACACTAGAATATACATAGAGAAAGAGAACAGGGAAAAATTTGGAGTGACATTACTATTGCCTGGAAAAATAGTAGTATTTGTTCAAATATATACAGTACTGTGCAAAAGTCTGTATTTTCACCAACAAAAAATGGTTTTAAGTCAGTTATTTTTATGGTTTGCTGTAGTGTGTCAGTAGGAAATATCAGGTTACATTTCCAGACATTAATTTTGCCATTAATTGTAATAATTCAGTGAGATTTTTGTTTGCACAAGCAGTCTGACAACAGCCAGTGCTCCACACAGAGATCTGATCTCATCATCATCCAGTCTGTCTGGAATGACATGAAAAAACAGAACAAACTGAGACAGACTAAATCCAGAAGAACTGTGGCAACGTCTCCAAGATGCTTCAAGAAAATACTAGTGGCCTAAGACTTTTGCACAGTACTGTATATGAAAAATTATATATTTAAAAAATAATAAAATATATAATAATAAAAATAATAAAAAAATCTGGATACATATTATTTAAAATGTATTATTAAATTACAAATAAATATTTTTACATAAGTTAAAATTCATATATATGTTCATTTATTCTTATATTCTCGTGAGTTATCAGCTACATTTTCTACCTCTCATTTAGCCTAGTGTTTATTGTTCCCCTCTTGTAAATAATCAATTAAGGCAAGTGGAGGGCTCTGCCAATGGATGCAAAATGATTGATGGAGCTATTGGACACACAAGCTCATGTATAGATGAGTGTCTGAGGTGAAAGGTTAAGAACATCCTAGCTGTGAGGTCAAGCCCCTCAATGATTTTCTTTTCCTTCTAAGGACTTAAAAGAAAACCACTATTATTTCCTCTTACTCCACTATTACTCTCCCTTTGTTCAGCATTTTGCACTGGAAGTCGTCTTACATTTACCTAATTGCTGTGTCGGACAAACCACATGGCCATGAGGAATGAAAACATTGTGTATTTAGTGCCAACAAATTTGACTTTTCATTTGAATTTGACTCTGAATTTGAATTTCCAGTTTTATTGCAAGTAACCTGAGGCAGCGTTCGGTTCACGCTTCAGTCTCTGAATTTGAATAAGTTAGTTTAAAGGCACGTCCTGGTGAGAATGGTGGGTTGACCCTGCTGAGCTTTAGGTGTGACACCTGGCTCTATACTGACAACATCATCTGCTTTTTTCTGTTGGAAGCAGTCGGAGGAGGAAGAGATGGAGCTGGTGGTGAGTTTCACCGAATGCCTTGGGAAGGCTGATAAGCTTTTTAAAATCACACTTCTTTAACGAGCAGAGCCACACTTAGCTTAGAGAAATGACTCCACTGCTTGCGATGAAAATCGACTAAACCCAACATGAACTGGATGAACTTACGAGTGTTGTGCGGATGTCTGGTCTGCGTTGTGTGTGACTCACACTGCATGTTCTGAGCCTTTTTAAGGAAGTTTAAAAGACCCACAGTGTGTCCAGAAATGTATGTGTATGTGTTTGGGCTAAAGGAAGAGTGTTGTGGGTGTATTCGAAGAAAGGAGAATGATGAATTCCATAAAATCCCCAAAGATGCAATCATCAGTAATTATTTAATGTTCCCCTAAGATCTCACCAATAAACCTGGTATTAGTTTTAATATTGAAGCAACATAAAAGCGTGGATCAATCAAAGCAGAATGTTAAGAAACACAGTCCACATAAAACATGTTATTGCAGTCAACATATTTGAGCATTACCCAAATTCTTATTCTCTTGTGTTTCTTGTTTTTTTGGCCTGGGCTGTGATTGCTTTACTTATGATGATGTCGGTAAAATGGAGTTGAGTCCAAAACGATGTCATCAGTTGAGGAGAATGCCAAATGCTGTCAGAGAATATTTTCACTAGCAAGAGGAAACTAATGTGAATGCATTTTACAATACTGAAACAAATCCAGGTTAAATTAGTACTAATACAACTGTTCTGTAGAATCTGCATTACACTATTATTTATTTCTTAAAATAAAGTAAAACCTCTCTAATAATATTTTAAATAATTTAAATATTTTTTGAGACTGTACATAATGTTCCTCTCAAACTCAATGTAGATTGAATAGTCATCTACCCCAGCTAATGTAAAACTGAGCAAAATTGCACTGAATTGAATATACATCTCCAAGTTATTATATATTTTTTTCTCTGAGTGTGTGTGTGTGTGTGTGTGTGTGTGTGTGTGCACTGCATGTACACACGTTTGGCTTGGGGTGACTGTAATTTCACTGCATGCTGGATGCTTCTTGTAAAATACATTTTCGGATCCAGTAAATAAACTTAGATCTCTTTAATATCAGTAATATTAATATCAGTTGTTTCTCCTAAACAGCAGTGACATTAAATAGAGAGTTATTTAAGATGTTTTTAAGTCTACTGCCTCTGATTTTTCTCCTGAGAAAAAGACTAATTTATCTCACATCTCCCCAGAGTTTCAGAAGAGCCCACAACTCTGTCTCAAACTGTGCTCAGATTTAAATATGAACTCAAATATTTCTCAGCAAATTCTAACACATGTTCCTCATAATTGTATAACTCTTACTCAGTGTCAATAATTGTTTATTTTTATTTCTCTTAAGGTATTTTTGTAGAAACATCTTGATTTTAAACTGACATGTCCAATAAGTCCCACAGCTTTGAATAAGTAAGCTCTGAGCAATTTTTCCCATGGAAACGAAAGAGAGTTTTGTTTTCTTGTGTATGAATGTGTTTGTGGATTTCCCTATATCCATGTGCTTAAGTCAGGTTAATGCATATGCCTTACCAAAAATTAGCAGCGATCTTGTAGACAGTTGTGCCACATTTATTTATAGTCATTCTGTAGTGTCTTATATTTTATATTATATTTTCTTACATTGTCCAGGGGCTTCTGAATTAAAGCTGTTTAACTGACAGCAACCTGCAAAACAATTTGATTTCTAACTAGAATGAATCTGCAGCGCCTCTTATTGGTGCAAAATGGTATTTCCATATAATTTCCACCAAAATCACACTATTCTGATGACAGTGCTTCACATGGTTGGTTAGTGTGTGCATGTATGTCTATGATGGGATTTGTATCTCATTAAGTTTGTGTATTTGGCCCTTTGTACAGAACACCCAGAGGATAAGCAGTTCCCAGTCGACCCAGCCTCTGGCCACACCGGTGGTCTCTGTCACCACCCCGAGTCTGCCACCACAAGGCCTGGTCTACTCAGGCATGCCCACTGCCTACAACTCTGGTGAATATAAAAAGTCATTCTTTGCTTTGTAATGTATGCATTCATTCATGGTTTGATTTAATTTCATTCTTCTCTGAGTGGCTCAATAAACAAGAGTAAGACCCTACAATTAATGACATGATCCAGCTCCGAGCTCAGTGCATAACAAAAATATTCGAAATGCTTGACTGTGTGAGTGCAGAGGTGTTTGAGTGACTCATAAACTCTGTTGTTGTGTTGTTTTGCTCTAGAATACTCCCTGAGCAGTGCTGAGCTCTCCTCTCTGCAAGGCTTTGGCTCTCCAGGGCTCTCTATAGGCTCAATGTCGGCATGGCAACAGCATCAACTGGGCCAGGCAGCTCTCAGCTCGCTGGTGTGAGTAACATAGATGTGTGCAGTCCCACACAAAGCACACACACGCAGGTTTGCAGAACACTAACTAATGTGCCCAGGCATGAGGTCAAATGCATTCTTAGTTGCCATATGTTTTCATTAGATTTTTTTTCCCTCTAGAAAGTGTAATGGAAGGATGGATCGATGTCCATGCCATATTACACTCTAAAAATAAAATCATGTTTTGATTAATACTGAAGTGTTTTTGATGTCATAATATTAGAGACAAACCAGTGGCATGAGGTTAGGGTGGGACTGTCTGTTTTGCCACTTATTAATAGTTTAAGTCACTGTGCTTCTCAAGTAAATGTATCTTGTTTTAAAGATATTCAGTGAGAATTTTTTTTTTTTTGCAGCATGGAAGCACACAAATTAGACATTTCTTAGACTTTAGACATTAAAAATTAGACTTTTTTTTATGAAACTTATTTTAGAATTTGTAATTTAGATTTAGATTTTGAATGATTAAAAAATATAATGAATATTTATGTCATGATAATATTTATACAGATTTAAATACAAAAAAATTGATTGAGAAGAACATAAAAATGTAATGAATTTAATGAATCTTATCTGTCCTAAAAAGTTTGTTGTTTATAATGCATATGATTTAAATTTCTTTTTTATATAGATAGATAGATAGATTGATAGATAGAAAGTGGTATAGAAGGATATGCATTTATATAACTATCTGTCTGTGTAGTTTCTCTGTAATAGCAGAGTGCGTGACTCACAGACTAAAAAAACTAAAATGTTATGTTTCCAGAGCCTGTGAATGAAAGCTTATATTTAAACGCAGTGGTTGTGCCATCAAAACATTAGTGAACTGTTTTCGTCACATTCTGCCAGACATGCTCTTAATTAGATACCACCCTCTAAAATGATTCAGGTGCTGTTATTGCTGTAAGCACCATTGAGTAAACAGATGGAGGGTGGGATATTATTACTGGGCTATCTAGGTCTCTGTGTTAGCATCACATGGTAGCTGCTGAGTTGAGGAATTTCTGCAGTCCACAGACATAGTTTTATGCACTAATTTTTCATTTTGTAATTTCCTCTCTTTGTTCAGAGGTGGCGGTCACTTACCTCAGGGCTCAAATCTCTCCATCAACACCAGCCATAATATCAACATTAAATCCGAGCCCATCTCTCCTCCACGCGAGCGCATCACCCCGTCCGGCTTCCCACCCCAGCAGCAGCAGCAGCAGCAGCAGCAGCAGCAGCAGCAGCCTCTCTCCGGCCGTCACGACATGGGCCGCTCGCCTGCCGACAGCCTCAGCTCCTCCTGCTCCTCCTATGACGGAAGCGACCGAGAGGATCACCGGCCTGATTTCCACTCCCCACTCGGCCTGGGTCGACCCCCTGCCGCCGGGGCTGGAGAGAGGGAGAGCCCCACTGTCAAGCGCATGCGCATGGACACCTGGGTGACATAAAGCTGTCCCGAGCCTGACAGCCAGTCAGTCACACGCAGGGCTGGGCAGGGGGAAAGGGAGAGAGGAGTGACAGCAGGGAGGGTCATTATTGTTATTATTCTATTGTTATAATTTAACGTCATTTCACTTTTTTTGTAAGTAGGTAGATGGGGAAAGAAATCGAAAATGTCCTGACATATCGAAATTAAGCAGATGAGTGGAGAGAGAGAGAATCTCAAGTCAAGCAGTCAGAATGAACGGTGTACTCAAACAGGTGTTATCAGGTACTTGATGCAAATTGCATTGCGCGAGAGTCCAATGTATGAAGAAAACATTTTCGATTATTGTCGTCACTGGTGCAGTTTGACACTCGTAGCTGTTTTCGCTGTTGATTTTGCAAACAATCAAAGAAAGTTTAGGGGCGGCTTTCTGTCCGAAGGCTTCTGCCTGCTGGGCTCATGTATTAAACAATCTGTATCTTCACTCGCCCTTATATGAAGTATGTCACTTATTAATTTAATTAAAGGTATTTGATGATAGATTTGGATCAGTTTTACGGGGGAAGGCTTGTATCTAAAATGAGATCACATTTCACCTCAGTTAAGACATTAAGTGAAAGAAATGAAAATGTCTCTAAATTAATATCAATATGAATTTTCAATCCCTTTTAACAGCGTTTTTAACAAATGGGAAAAGAACAGGTAGCCCAGTCGATTTAAAGACGATAGCAAGTCATTGTACATTCATGCAGCTCCAACAACTCAATGGTAATGCAAGCCAAAGCCTCTATGTAATTTTCTCGTACTGTAGGTTGGGAATTTTCAGCATTTCTCTCTCGATGTTTGTTTCATATTAGTTCTGTCATAGTGTGCGTTGTTACAAACATTGGAAAACGAATAACATGCAAAGCAGATCTTGAAACGATATCTAAAGCCATGAACACTTGCTGTTCTGTTTGTAAATTAAAGATTTGAGCCAAACCTTTTTTTCTTTTGTTATGTACATAGCAACTTTAATATATATAACTTTTGGTGTAAGTACGTATGTATTGTACCTTCACCGGATTCAAGAAAAAAGTATATTTTTGTGGATTACTGCCAAGTTTACAAGGCGAGATCCTTATTAAGTAGAGTATTCACTGGTTAATATTTACTATTTTGTTAACTATACTGTACTTTCTTCAAGTCTGACTATTATTGGTAATATTCAAAGTGTTTTTTTTTCCCCCAATAAGGTCGTTTTTGGGTCGTTTACCCTTTAATGGTGGTGAATGTCTGTCAATAAGAAATTGTAACAACAGAGCTGTATGATTCAAGCTCAGCTGTCTTTATTTTGGTTTGTAAAGCGATACTCGTCATGCTAAGAACAAAAAATATGGATGCATTTCTTACAACTGTTTTGTGAGGGATTAGCCTGCAGCTGCTGAATACACTGCCTACTTTAACCCATCACGGCTTAGATGCACTATTCATTGAGATCCAGTACAAGACACATTTCTCTTTACAGACATTCCCCCAAGTTTGTATAAAAACTTAAGCTCATGTTACTAAATTCATTTCAGCCAAATCCCTCATATATTGTAAATACCATAACTTTAGGTAACCCTAATACACACATGCATACTATGTACAGAACACCTTTCCAGTTATGTTGTGAATTGGCTCATCTACAGATTTCCTAATGTAAAGGAGACACCTTAAGGAGGCATCAGTCGCAACGTTCTGTATTGCTGGACAAGAAGGGGCGCTGTAGCTCTCTCCGTCGTCAGGTTTTGCTCTCTGTGTGCATATCTCTTCACGTGTGGCTGTTTGTTTGTGTGGCACAAATGTCTGGTAGCAGTGGCCTCCGGCTTGCATCACACTTCACTGCCCCTCGGGTGGCAAAGCGTCAGGAGATTCAGCAGCTAAAGATGGAAGTACTAGACAATGCAAACTGACTTGGACATGATCTCTATAATGGATTGCACAAAAAAAGTTTGTATGTTCAAGTTTGCCATCGGACGCTTTCCTCTTTAGATTTGTTATGTATTCGGTCAGTGTGCGCATACCTCCCTGCCCTCTTGAGCAACTGGCAATAAGCTGATACTAATCTATGCAGTCCCCAACCCACACATAGCCAGGAACACAAAGCATTCACATTAAAAGTGGAATTTTTAAAGGGATTGTTTAACCAAATACGAGAGTTCTGTCATTTACACTGTCAGTTGCTCCAAACCTGTATGCATCTCCTTCTTCTGCTGAACACAAGAGACTTTTTTGAAGAATGTTTGTGACCAAACAGTTGATGGTCACCATACTGTTTATTTTCCATACTATGGAAGTCAATGGGGACCATCAACTGTTTGGTTACCCACATTCTTCAAAATATTTTATTTAAAAGTTTAACAGAAGAAAGAATTTCATACGGGTTTGGAATAACTTGAGGGTGAGTAAATGATGACAGATTTTTCATTTTGGGGTGAACTATCCCTTTAATAATAATAAATTGAGAGGAAAAAAATTAAATCATGCATATTATACTACCACATGTTCATTAATTGCACAATGTTGCCTAGTTCATGAATAAAGTGCTCTTTATAGAGCAGGTGAGAAAACGACTGTTAACCCTTTGTCCTTAAGTGCTTGCATATTTAAGAGATAGTTCACCCAAAAATGAAAATTCTGTCATTATTTACTCAGTAGTTCCAAACTTGTATGACTTTATTTAATTTTTGGAACACAAAAGATATTTTTACAATTATAGCATTGATATTAACTGAATGAAACATTCATCACAACTGGTTTTGAACAAGGTGACTGAATTCTGTCTTTTGTCTTTTTAGGTGAACTATCCTTCTATGGTTACGTACAAAGGCACACTGACTAAATATGAACTCCACAAGAGCCATGCAAACACTGCTTTAGGTATAGCTTTAGATTTAACCTCAGATGTGTACAAGCTTTGTTGTCTCAGCTGAATTGAAACGCCCATTAGAAAGTTTTATGATGTCTGTCGAAATCATTTAAAGTTGATCACAATCAAAGCTTTTCAGGTTAGACGAGCAATAATGCCAGCCCAGTGTTATGAAAGCACTGCGGGATTTTCAAACTGCAATGAATGCACACACAAACACTCAACATTAGTGCTTGATTAGGAATCAGGGAGTTTCTCAGCTACATGCACAATTAGAGCCTTATTCCAAAGAGTTGCTGGTGTTCGGAATCAAATATGATATCACTCATTACATTCTGACTTCATCAAAACAAAATCACCCTCACGTCAGGGGTTCCTATAAATGCACGGGAGAAATACATAAGAGATCTGAAGAGAGGAGGCTATTCCTTTGGTGCCGAGTGCTGTGTCACAAACTGTTGAATGTGAAAGGAAGGGATAAAGAGGAAACAACAATTGTTTGTTGCGTACTTTCTTTACTTTGCTGTGCAAGAGTACACTGCTTTGCTTTATGGCTTTTTCTAAATCAGAATTATGTATTTGGTAATTGTTTGTAGTTACTAGTTCACTTCAAGAAGCTGTTTGCGGTTTGGATGCTCAAACCGTTTGGCGGCACAAGCTGGACTTTGTTGCCATAACTGAAACAAGATTTGTTTCGAAAAGGGAAAAAAAAGAAAAAAAAAGAGTAAAACATGAGAGAGAACTTTAAGTTAATCTTCATTATACAATAAATATTCTAGTGAACTTTTTATTGAATGACTAAGATATTATGCTAGAGATTGTTGTACAAATTTGTATTCTGCATTCACTAAAGTAAAGATATTGGCTTTTATTGTGTAACATAGGTTCTCTCGCTTATTCTGTGCAAGCTGAAGTGAACAGTTCTCTGAATTTGAGTAGACTTTGTCCACATGTGAAGTCCCAAACATTAGAATCTGTCCGCTTTATTAAAAACCTTATTGTACCCTCAAATACTCACTCTATGTGCCTTCATACTGCATCTCTGAGAAACACACAGTCAGTGCACATGGAACTTCAGAATATAGATGTAAGTGACATAGGCCTATATAGTGATATATTTTGCCCATGATCTAGTTTATGAGTTTATAGACCAGAATATGGACATGCAAGAACAGTTATTTGAAATTCATTTTTATATACCGTTAAAAGTCATGGAATAGCTCTTTAAGTGTATTGGAATAGACTAAAACAACCTTCTGTACGTTTATGTGTGGGTCAGTGACAAATAAAAATGCCCAAGTTAAGGAAAGAAATTAAACAAACAAACAAAAATAAATAATGTGAATACTTTTTTTTATGTCAGCAAGTTTTAAGGTTTATGCAGTTTAAAGTAACATAAACATATAAAAAAATGTAATACATGTACATACATACACAGTACAACCATGGCAATACATTTGTTTTCTTCTTACATAAAACACCACAGTTTAGAGACAAAATCTTCAAATATTATATTATTAAATACAAATATTATTCTAACAAAATCGATTCACCGCTTGTTTTTAATGAAAATTAAAATAATGAATATTAAAGAGCTATCAAAAAAAAAAATCCAAATCACTTTTAACTCAATAAAAGAGAAAAGGAGCGTAAGCGTCACGTCATTGATCCACAGACATGCAATATGAAAAGCGGCCAGCAGGTGGCACTGAGTTTGCATGCAGCGCAGCCCAAACAAATGAATGGACATTGTCTGCACCATACAAAGTTTCAGGTTTATTCCCAAGAAACACTGCAAGGATAGAATTACTTCAGATACTGTATTTTAAGTCAAAATCACAACCATCCATACTATATAACAATTTATGGGTGTTCACTGACATTAAAGTATCTAGAAAATAATCTAGTAAACACAAAGCATTTAACGCTACATTGCATGCGAACTTCGAAACTCCGGTAACTGTTTCAAAAAGTCACCACCTCACCCTACTACAGAGACAAACCGGTCCAAGCAGAAAACTCTCCACAGACATCACAACTGCCACTTACTTACAGGTGGATGTGAACGTTCACTGCTGTTGTCAGTCGTGTCTTCTAGAAGAAAACACGTCCAGTAATTTATCTGGAAAAAGGTAAGAGTCTGAACTCTCTTGTCAAATGCATTACATAGTAACATAGTTTCTGCCAAAATATTTAACTCGCAGATTTTGTTACGACTGTCAATACATAATAAATTAGAACCAGGTCTATTTTTAGGTAACTATCGGGAGTAGGCTAATAGCGTTATTACACTTTATGTTGCTTTAAGTTTGTATATGGGTTAGAATGATTAACTTTGTTAAAGCGAATTGACCTAATGCTTTGAGCTGCTGAACATTACACCAACAAAAATGCAAAAACCTGTCCAACACACCTGCTTAAATAATGTACACATCACACCTCTTGAACAGTTTAATTTGTAGTAGCATTATATGGTGTGTGTGTGTGTGTGTGTGTGTATATATATATAGATATATATGCAGGTGCATCTCAATAAATTAGAATGTCATGGAAAAGTTCAAGTAATTCAACTCAAATTGTGAAACTCGTGTATGAAATAAATGCAATGCACACAGACTGAAGTAGTTTAAGTCTTTGGTTCTTTTAATTGTGATGATTTTGGCTCACATTTGACAAAAACTTTACGAATACTTCATAAGACCAATAAAAAAAACATTTTGCAGGTGTTTTGAGTTGATTAGCTGATTGGCATGTCACCATATTCTAATTTGTTGAGATAGTGAATTGGTGGGTTTTTGTTAAATGTGAGCCAAAATCATCACAATTAAAAGAACCAAAGACTTAAACTACTTCAGTCTGTGCGCATTTAATTTATTTAATACACAAGTTTCACAATTTGAGTTGAATTACTGAAATAAATGAAATTTTCCATGACATTCTAATTTATTGAGATGCACCTGTATATATATATATACTTGACTTGACTTGTATAGCCTATTTACATTTGTTTTGTCCATTTTACTGGCTAACATCAAATTATTCTTGCGGAATCTGCTGCTGCTGAATTTATTTAGGCAAATCTATTACTTCCTGAGGATGTTACGTAATAGATTGCTTTATAAAGTTTGCACATGAAACATACTTTAATAAAAACATGTCCTCAATCTCTTGATTTGATCAGTTTCAATAGTTAATAAATGTTTACTTTATCTGAGTGTATTAAAAAGTAGCAGTAATTACCCAAGCACATATTTGGCATAAACTTCCAAACATCACTATGATCAATTCTGTGTTTGATGATCTAGACATGGAAAGCATGTCATAGTGGTCTGCATTGTCATGTGATAATCTTCAGATTTAGTCTATTATGCCTACATTTATATAACAAATTAGCATAAAGACCTTTCAGCTCAGTGAAAAAAAAAAGTTTAGCAGTGTGACCAGTTCTCGAGAAACTTCACAGTTCCACAACAAATATGGCCTCATTGTCTGCGATGTGGCAATGTAATCAGCACATTTTCTGCATACTTTGCAGTAGCAGGCCATTGTACTCTACACGCACTGTTTCATGTCAAAGTGTAAACGCTTGACATTATCTGTGTTTTTGGCAATTTAATATGTAATACAACAGGGATGACCAGTCCTGCTTCTGGAGGGTCATTAACCAGCAGAATTTAGCTACAATCCCATATAAACACACCAGAACCAGCTATTTAAGGTCTTCAGGCTTACTACAACTTACTCAACTAGTGTTGGGGCAAGTTGGAGCCAAACTGCAGGATGCTGGCCCTCCAGGGGCAAGATTGAACACCCATTAATCTACAGCATCTGGTTGAATGCTCAGAAATCAGCTCAAGATATTAGGAATGCAAAAAGAAAGCTAAGAATGAAGGTCCCCTTCAGTTTAACACCATGCAATCATTTACAAACAGAAGTAGTACCTATTCTTTGCCAAAAAGTTAGCATCAGTCGCTAATGAAATTTTATAGAATGATGTCTCTCCAAACTATTATGCTAATACTATTTATGATTTCCATACTATTTGTATACTATTTATGCTTTCCAGGAACTCTGGGGACTTACATAAAGTACATACCATGCAATCATAGTATGTAAGAGAATAGAAAAAAATGTTATATGTATTTAAATATGAACTTAATAAGTAGATTAAAAACTTGAAAGTAATATACATCTAGATGGAATAAGCAGTAGATTTATGTACAGATGTGCACATTATGTGTACTACATATACATGTTGTCAGGATTATGGACCTGTTTTGCCCCTGTTTCTGTTTCAGTGTTCCCTTATTTGATCATGTTCCTGTTCTCGTTGTCTCATTATTAGTTGATTCCCCGCACCTGTCTGTCCCTCGTTAAGTTTAGTATAAATGTGTAGTCTGCCTCATGTTTCCTTGTCGGGTCTTGAATGTCTTCCTTGTGTTCCGTGTCTCCTGTTGCATTATTAAAGACTCTTGTTTTTGTGAAATCTCCACATCTCCTCGTTTCTTTGTGCCCATGCTCCAGTGTATTGTGACAGAAGACCCGACCGAAACAGTTACCTTCGTGTGTCTACCCTCCGTTTTTGTTTCCGTTTTTTCTCTCAGTGTTTTGTTTCCGTTGTGTTTACCATGGAACCCCTCTCCCGTCTGAAGTACCTCCTCCTCCTGCTGGAGCAGGGGGAGAGATCGCTCGAGGGCCATACTAGACTGTTCCTGGTCCTCGCTGCTCTAACCAGCTACCAGAAAAAGAGCGTAAGCGTCACGTCATTGATCCACAGACATGCAACGTGCCCGCGACGCGCTAGGTGCGTTTTACAACGCTAGTTTAAACATCTTGTGCAGAGCGCTGTCGTCCGAAGATGGTCCTCGAGCGAATTTTGCCGCCTTTGTGGAGTGGACACTGGCGAGACCGGAGTGCCACTCCGGACCCAGTGCTCAGCCCACCATCTCCCCGCTGCGCGGAGCTCATGCCCGAGCCCACTGCTGACGGAGAGCCATCGCCGCATGGAGCGACAGAGCTGAGGATCGCCGCAGAGCCAGAGCTGCTGATGACGTCAGTCAAGGTGTGTGAGCCGGCAACAACGCCCTCCACGAGGGAGAAAGCAGTGCACTGTGTGAGCGCAGAGAGGAGCTCCGCCCCCTGCACCGCGGCTGAGGGTGAGCTGAGTATGGCGCGGTGAATGTGCCACACCAAAGAGGAGAGGGCTCCAGTCCCCGAATCCAGTGCAGAGCACCCTCCAGTGCCCGCTCCTAGAAAGCGCCCGTCAGTGCCCGCTATCGATGAGCCCGCGCAATGCTGAGCGACTGAGCGGAGGATCGCCCCGGAAGTAGAGCCCAAGCCGTCAGACAAGGTGCGAGAGCCGGCGACAATGCCCGCCACGAGGGAGAAAGCCGTGGACGGTGTGAGCGCGGAGAGGAGCTCCACCCCCTGTACCGCGGCTGAGGGTGAGCTGTGTATGGTGCGGCGACTGTGCCACACCGAAGAGGAGAGGGCTCCCGTTCCTAAGTTCTGGCCTGAAGGCCCGGAGGCTCACAAATGGAGCAGGTGCACTTCTGGCAACATTTAACTCTAATTCCCGCATCTTTATCTGCGTCTCTGCCTCAATCTCCCATCTGCGGATTTTTAGACGCAATTCTCTCTCTGCCTGACGTTCCTCTGCCGACTCGCGCCAAGCGGACCTTCAGTCGCGCATCACCTCCAGACTCAGCCGAGGCCGGAGAAAAAGGTTCAAAGGGCGGCAGAACAGCCTTAGCTTCAGAACCCTCCACCTCGGCAGTTCTGCTCTGCTCCTCCTCCCCAAACTCAGGGCGGACGTCAGAGGCAAGAGAACCATCCTCACTCGCTTCAGGCAAAACCAGAACACCCAGCTCCACCAGTTTCTTCAACACAATGCTCTTAATCTCTCTCTTGAGCTGCTGCCTCGAAACGGAAATTCGATAATGAGCCACAATACTAATTAAATCATCTTTTCGACATTTATCGAGCTGCTCCAAAGTAGGTACATTAATGAACGCCTCTAAATCAAAGTCTGCCATACTTGCATCGGCCAATCACCATAAGACCAAAAAAATACCCTGATGCACCACTAACCAGGTGTATGGTCACTCCGCCGTCAACACCAGCAATAATAAATGTCCCTGGACATAAAAAATGATCCCGGACGAGCCCCCATTAAATGTTACGATCTTTAAAGATCTAGGAGTTGTATTATAACACTTAAAAAATTAATTATTGCTGGGTGGATTGAACCAGGCAGAAAAGTGACCATAAACACACGAATGAAGCTCAAGTAACAATTTATTACATTAAGCCGAAGCCACAAGAAAAATGCTTATGTGATGTGCTATTTACAATTGCTGAAATGAAAATAATAATAAAGAAAATTAACAAAAATGGAAGCAAGGAAGGTTATCACAAAAACAATATAGGAAAAAGGAACTTGAGTGGCGCCCAAATCAAAGAAAACAAAATAAAACCAAATGATTCCCATAAAGCTCCCCAAGTCCTCTAGCCTAACTAACAAAAGAAAAATGTAGAAAAGAAATCGAAGTCTTCAGCGTATCGACACTCTAAATGTCCTACTCTTACCACTAAAAGCCAAATTACAAGGGGGGCGCACACCGCTTTCCTAATGTGTCTAAACACTCATCGTTACTACGTGCAAAGTGTATATCGCACGATATGCTTACCTGTTCTTTGTTCCCTAATTAAGGAATAAACGAATAAACAAATACACAGCAAGTGCTAGACACACAGCATTAAAGAGTAGGATACAAAAACTAATCTCAGCAAACCAAAACACACACACAAACACACCGCCGCCACACGAGGTTCGCGGGAGGACCTTTTAAACCGGCAGGGCGACAGCAGATTGGGCACAGAGGGCGACGTCACAATTATGACTGGCAGGCGACACGTCCAACCAGGAACCTAAGAGCGAGGCAGCAGAGAAAAGACAAGAGAGGGAGGGAAGGAAGAAACACACACATACGCATAGCACGTAACAGTTCCCTTATTTGATCATGTTCCTGTTCTCGTTGTCTCATTATTAGTTGATTCCCCGCACCTGTCTGTCCCTCGTTAAGTTTAGTATAAATGTGTAGTCTGCCTCATGTTTCCTTGTCGGGTCTTGAATGTCTTCCTTGTGTTCCGTGTCTCCTGTTGCATTATTAAAGACTCTTGTTTTTGTGAAATCTCCACGTCTCCTCGTTTCTTCATGCCCGTGCTCCAGCGTATTGTGACACATGTACTGTATATATGTTTTTGAAAGTCTCTTATGCTCACCAAGGCTGCATTTTTTTTGAAACAGTAAAACCAATATTTGCAATATATTTAAAAATTTAAATAACTGTTTACTATTTTAATGATTTATAATGTAATTTATTCATGTGATGACAGCTGGATTTTCAGCAGCCATTACTCCAGTCTTCAGTGTCACACGATTCTTCAGAGATTATGATTGATGCTGATTTGGTGCTCAAGAAACATTTATTATTTTTATCAGTGTTTAAAAAGTTGTGCTGCTTAATATTTTTTTTGTGGAAAACAAGATAACCTAATCTTTTATGGGTTCTTGAATACAAAGGTAAAAGAAAACTGCATTTACAGTATTTGACATAGAACTCTTTTGTAACATTATAAATGTCTTTAATGTCAATATTGATCAATTTAATGTCTTAGTTGAATCATATTAATTTCAAATATATATATATATAAACAACAGTGTACAGTGTAAGTTCACATTTTTTTACTTGTTTTACTTTGTTTAAACCGTTTTTCTCAAATTGATACTTTTTCCCCTCTATTATCTTTTGTCTGACAGTTGTTTTAATTTTAGCTGAAGTGCAGTTTCATCTGCAATCACGATGGAGCAAAAGAAGAAAGTCTGGCCCAATCTCCGTGAGAGAGCCAAACCCAATTTAATTCTGAAGATCGGAAAGAAGGGTCTGGGGAAGAAGAAAAAGACCCCTCTTATATACAGGAGGAGTATGTCAGTACCAGACCTCAGGATTAATCCCAGTGCCATGCTGGATTTGCAGGATGATTCCAGGACACCAGGTCAAGACTCCGTCTTCTTTGGAAACATGGAGGGTTCATGTGACTTGGATGAAGCAGCAAGTGAAACCTCCAGTACTGCCTTATCTGAGCAGTTAAGTGTCGCTGATGTGCCATACTCCTGCAGCCCCGCACCATCAGAGAGATCAGTTCCTGTTGACTTTCCAGTTTTATTGGAAACTGATAAGCGGCAAAGAGCCACGACGTGGTACATAGATGATTTAGATGCAGTGACTGGACCTGTATATCCACCTACAGAAAGACAGATGGCACCTGAAAGAAAATCGCCTGGTCAGAGACCAAAAGACCCCACAGATAGAGTGGCTGCAGCCCTTAGTAGAGCTGGTGCTGGAAGACAGACGCCTCCTGCACAAGAGTCAGTCAGCAGTACTCCACCTGAGGAGAAATGTCCTACCGAGCACCAGCCATCCTCTCCAGTGGATATGTTCATTGCAGGGTCGGCTGAGGACATGGCAAGTCTCACAAAGTTTTGTTTTTAAGTATTATCACTACATAAATATGCACTATCATTCAAAAGTTTGGGCTCAGCCATAGAGTTTCTTACAGTTACAAAATATTTCTATTTCAATTAAATGCTGTCCTTTTGAAAACACTCGCACAAAATTAGCAGCAACTTGGCTTTGTTAACTTCAGGCCATGTTTTATTAGTTTATATTGATTGGCCATTGTGAGTTTTTAATTTTAATATTTTATTGTTCATAGATTTAGATCATTTAATTAATTCTTAATAAATCTTTTTTATTGTACACGGTGAAACACCTTGGTCAGCATTCATGTTGTTTTAAGCTGCTATTCAAATTAAAATGCCCTTGACCTTGACCAAATACATGCAGCCTTGGTGAGCATAAGAGACTTGATGAATAAATCTTTCTGAGCTCAAACATTTAAACAGTAGTGAATATAATACTCAGGTGGTGTGCTTTTTGAACAAAATGGTGCCAGGTGGAGATTATATGTATGGTTATAATGTCTTCTGTAAATTTCTGTACAGATCTGGTAAATAACGTGTACAGATGTACATATATTAAAATATATTAGGCAATTAATCAGCCTAGCCAATCACTAGAAATTTCTGTTTTAGAAAATACACCTATATTTACAAAAGTAAAACAACAACAACAACAATAATAATAATGTTGTTGTTGAATCAAGCAATTCAGGACAATTGCTGAATTCAAATACACAATTTAATACAGCGGTGGCCAAAATTGTTAGAACACTTGGCATATTTAAGAGGTTTTTGTTGAATTGGCCATTACAATACCCATAAAACAAATTACCTACGATGGAAGGAATCTGCTGGAATATCGAAAATTATGGACTGGGCCCCTCAAAGTCTGGACCTCAACCCCATCGAGCAAATTTGGGGCGAGTTGGAAAATAAACTGGACAGATCTATTGTACATTCAAAGGAAAGCCTTTGGCTTGAGTTGCAGAAGGCATGGGATAACATTAGTGTTGAGGTTCTCAGGAAATATATTGACACTATGCCAGAGACGTGCTGCTGTAATTGCTGCAAACAGCGGACATACCAAATATTAAAGTTAAAAGTGGATCAAATCAGTACGACTCGCTTCATCTGATATTTGTTGTGCTCAGAGCAACCATCGGCATGTTTCATGAACATTATGAAATGAAATCATGTTTTGGAGGCAAAAAAAAGGTCAATATTTTCAGATCTGTGCAGGCATTCTAACAATTTTGGCCACCACTGTAAATTATTTCAGAATACAGCTTTTATAAATAAATATCTCTTATTAAGGACTTTCAGTATTATTTTATTTGACATGAAAAAGAAATACATGCTGCCAAATTCTGAATTTACCAACTGTAGACAATAATGCATGATTTATGGATGACAAACATTAATCTCTTTCTCAGGACATTCCCAATGAAACCAGTGACTTTGATACACTTGCAGAACAAGAACGAAACGTGAGTATTTTAATAAGAGGAAGTGTTGGCTTGAAGACAGAAGAAAATTAAAACACAGTGTAGTATTTCTTCAAGTACTTCACTCCAGAATAGTCATAATCATAATTATCATCCAACACTGACTAGGCCTAAGTCTTTTGCTCTCTACTTGTCAGTTCCCAGCAGAATTAAATGACAGTCAAAGTGCTTCAGCACAGCAGAAGTTCCAGTATCTCCTCACCATCAACCTAAAGAAAGGCAAAAACCTGGTTATCAGAGACCGCTCAGGTACTGACCTCTGACTAATACAGATATTTAAACTATGATGATGCTGGGTGGTGTGGTTTACTCTAGGCATTGCATTGACTTTATTTGCATAATTAGACTACATTCCTGTAATTATAAATGAATGAGTAATGTTATTAGTAGATCATAACAAACGTCTTAATCAGTTCTAAAAATCCTGATTTTAAAATCTTTTTATAGATTGGTATTGAAACTGTATAAGCCACCCCCTTATGTTTTGACTGGTTTGGCATCAGATGGAATGATTCATGCATTGAGAGACTTGTCTTACTTTGAGGGACTTGTTCTATTCAACTGGCTCCTAAAATTAAATGTCTCTTTACATGCAGCTTGATGTTGTTCTACAGAAAGTTTCTGATGGTCTATCTAGTCTTGAAAGTGTATGTATACTCTTGGCTCTGGGAGCCTACACAGAACAGTGACATGTTGCATCACCCTGAAAGGTGCCATGCTTTTTGATTAGCTTTTCTCTTTTTGTGTCGTCTTCCTGAGGACCATTGAGTTCTTGATAAAAGTCCAAAAAGTCTTGTTGAACTTGTTTTAATGTAGAATATTCAAGGTTTAGTATGTGGCATTGAATCATATTATTTCTTGCGGGTCAGCCTGGGCCTGGAAGATTGGATAACATCTCTGCCTATGCTGTCTGTATTAATTTCCTTTCTGAGATACTTTACATTACTCACTTTTATGCAAAGTGATTTACAAATAAGGAATGCTTCAACAAAGATGATTCATTTTAGGACTAAAGTACCATGAAAAGCGTCACAATACAAATTTCCAGAATTGCTCAAACAGTATAAAAGCATGGGGTCAGTAAGATTTCAATTTTTCCTTTCTCTTTGGAGTGTTACAAGCTCTTGGTGCATAAATAAGATCTGTAAAGTTGCAAAGACTAAAGTCTCAAATCCAAAGAGATATTCTTTATAAAAGTTCAGAGTCAATCACGCCTACCTAAAACGGCTCGTTCTAACATGCCCCCACATATCTACCTCACTATGTGGGAAGATTTGCATAATGCCGCCCAAATGTTCACGCAAAGAAAGAAGGCGTAACTTTTATTCTCACTGTAGTATTGTGCTTCGTTGTGAAAGCGAAACTACTTTGTTTGGTCTTCCAAAATAGGACAATATCTGCTTCGTCATGCCTAGAGCTGATCTGTGCTGGTCACTGAGGGAATACATCAACTTAGTGCTGTGGATTGCCTGATCGGCTTTCACCGTGGACGAAGCGGAGTCCTGCCTGGGGTCGTCACATGTGGTTGCCGCTCCTTCGTCGAATCTGCCGGCTGCGCCGTTCTCAACCCCGCCGCCTCTGCTCACTCTAGCCCGGCCTCAGCTCACGCTAAGCCGGGGCTT
>NW_015542406.1:1089558-1118268 GCF_001515605.1 Sinocyclocheilus anshuiensis | reverse complement strand
CTATATATCAGATTATTTTATTTACAAGTTTCATGTTTGTGTTTATCCCGTTTTTTCCCCCGTTGCATCTGAAAATTATTTTCAGAAACATTTTTTTTAAAGTGCGGCCCCCCAAAAAATTGTGCCTGCCCCCTCACTTTGTGCGCTCTGGTGCCGACCCTGACTGGCAATATAATTAAATGAGTCAAAATGTAACACACATAAGATTAATTTATTCTGTGGCAATCATCTGAGCTTCCTGTGAAGTCCTGCAGGTGAAACTGCTAATGGATGGAATCTGGACTCCCAGCACAAAAAAAGCCAGCAGTCCTTGTACTGTAAACATGTAAATGAAATCATATCTTGTTTGGGAAACTTCTGGAGTCTTGTAAATTCTAAATTCTTCAGATTGTGAAGATTGTTGAAGGTTCTTCAGTTCATAGTCAAAGAATTTGGGAGCACAGTAATTGTTTTTAATTGTCATGCTGTTTTCATTGTCGGTCATCTCAGAGTTAAAGATGTTGGCCCAGTGATCCTTAAAGCTTTCTGCAGAAGAATAAAACAAAGTAAAATGGAATTTAAAATAAAAATAAAATCTAAAATAAAAAAGGTAAAATAAAATAACATTATTTAGAGAGGTGTTGCTGAGTAATATTTTGTAATGCATTATACAATCAAAAAGCAAATTAAAAGGAAAAGCAGAGACGACAGCATTTCCAAGTTACTTCAGTTCAGCCTGTCTAGTCATTCCTAATATGCAGAATGCAGTTAGACCAGAAAGTCTATAATTCTGTCATTTCTGTCTTGCTTCTGTAACCACGTTACATTTAAGAAAACAAAAAAGCTATATTTCTGGAACTATTGTTTGGATTTAGAAGCCATCATCAACAGTCTTCCATTCAAATGTTGTACCTTGATTGCACAGAATCAAGTCAGTTTTATCATAGCGTTGGGAAACAAATGAGCTGGCCTTGTTTTTTTCCTACTACAGAGCCAATGCAAATAGAGTCATGTTGAGGTGTTGTTACCTAGAGGCTGTTCACAGTCCCTGGTGTCATATAATGCAAAATGTGTCTGTTTTATCTCTTAACTTTTTGTTAATGCGAGAGAGCGATAGATACAAAAGGGAGAGTGAGAGAGAGAGAAGAGAGAGAGCGAGAGAGAGAAGAGGGATTTAGTCTAAGGTTTACTGAAATCCTACAAGCAAATGATTGTACTGAATTTCCATTTGATACCCAGAGCGGTTCTTCAGACGTAATGCCAGTATATCTGGCAAGCCTGACCAAGCTGATTGGGCAGCTCATTCTCATGTTCAAAGTCACAGGTGTATGCCCAGAGGCTATTAATTACCATCTCTACCTCATTATTTTTCATAATTAGAATATATTCCAGTGATATTCCTCTCTGCCAACTGAATCTAATGAAATGGTCATGCACACTATAGACTTGGTGAGGTTACTGGTGGCACAAGCATGCCAGATATCCTGTGCGGAATCCAGACATGTGCTTCCTCAAAGCCTTCAATGTATTGAAGCCCAAACTACCTCACAATTACCAAAATGATTGTCCCTTTTGTCCCATTTTTTTTTTCTTTCAAAGGTTGTTTTTAACTTTTATTTTATATAAACTCTGTGCAATCATATGCACTAGTGTTATCTTATTAGAGTAAAATTAGATCTATTGCCACCTGCTGGAGAAAGTATAAAACATTTATTTTTAAAAATAAATAATTAATTACATTGTATATATAATATAAACCTAATATTAATACCAACATAATATCCTTATGAATAAGTAAATGCTTTTGAAAATAATAATATTAATATAATGTGTTTATTATAGACACTGGAATGTCAAGTGGAATTCATGTGAATCACACTTTTCAGTTGATCAAACTTGATTCATAACTTCATAAGGAAGTAACTGCCTTGATCCACTTTCTCTGTTTGATGGAGAAACTGAATGCCAATAACTAACAAACCTGAACAGAATGATGGAGAATTGAATTGCTTTTTGTTTATTTACTTTGTATTTCCTAATTTCCAATCCAAGGTCATTTCTTCTGCCATGTAAAATAGTATTGAAGCTGGTAGGGGATTGTTACTGTATTTTGGCCAGTAACTTTAGTAGAGATGCTGTTTCAGGATATATTCTGCATGACAAATGTGACCCTGGACCACAATTTTTTATAATTGAGATTTGTACGTCATATAATCATATAAGCTGAATAAATAAGCTTTCCATTGATGTATGGTTTGTTAGGACAATATTTGCCCGAGATACAACTATTTGAATATCTGGAATCTGAGGGTGCAAAAAAATCAAAATATTGAGAAAATCGCCTTTAAAGTTGTCCAAATAAAGTCCTTAGCAACGCATATTACTAATCAAAAATTACGTTTTTATATATTTACAGGAGGAAATTTACAAAATATCTTCATGGAACATGATCTTTACTTAATATACTAATGATTTTTGGCATAAAAGAATTTGACCCATACAATGTATTGTTGGCTATTGTTACAAATATACCTATGACTGGTTTTGTGGTCCAGGGTCACATATAAAGAGCCATGTTCTCAACTGTTTGGTTATATTTTCAATATTTTGTCCAAAGAAGGGAAAAGCTTAACAATTTAATATGACCCTGAGATAACTGTACAAAAATCATATATGATTAAATAATAAGTATGCAAATTAGATTTTTGGAAATTGCGACCTCGTGTGGTTGTCTTTGAGAATAACACACCACCTCATGTCTATAATAGAGTTTGATACAGAACTTTACTCCAGGCTTCTTACCAACAGCAAATGAAATGAAGCAGGTCAAAAGACTTCTTCTTCATATTGAAATATTTTCACTTTCAAACTCATATTCTGTCTGTTTTATTGTAAAACTTCTAGGTCTATTATTTCTAATAGGTCAAATGTGTCCTATTTGGAATACTTTTCATGGGCACAAAAACCGTTAGTTTTGAAAAGTTTTGCTCTGATATTTACCTTTTTTTTTTTTAAATATTATTTTTAAAGCACCATCAAAAAAAAAAAACTAATATTTATGTAGGTTAGGTTTTACCCTTTTTTTTCCATTTAATGCTTTATCAATAAGACTCAGACATTGTCTGAAAAAAGTCTCCGTCGATCTGCAGCCATTTGCATTATTAGTTGAGTTCTCACTTGGTCTGACATGACAGCGTGACAGCGATGACGCAGTTTACCTCTCGTGCCTTTTCCAGCACTATATTTGCCTAACAATTAATAGCCAGCTTGTTCCCCAACTGACACTACATCGGAAAAGCGGCCGCAAGTCCCCTCCCTCCCTCCCTCCCTTCCTTCCTTCGCCGTCCATTTTCCTTCTGTTAATTTCTGCCGTCACCGTTTTCAGTCACGCCGGAGCTCTTCCCCTGGCTGCTTGAGCCCCTTTCCTCCTGTCAAGCTGCCTGGAGGTTTCCTTGTCAGCGGCTGGCAGGGAGGAGCTGCCTCCTGGAGATGTTCATTTGGAGAGGCGAGCTGACAGGCCTGTCAGCCCGTCCCCACAGGGCTTTTGTCATGTGATTCCAGGCTCCCCGCAGGTTCTCTCAAGCACTCCTTTATCCATCCATACAAATGAAGCGATGGACTCTTTTTCTCTCATATTTTTTTTTCTTTTTCTTACCAGCCAATCTGCATACCACAGCATAGACAAAGACGGACCGCTCTCCCTCCCCTCTCGCAGACAGACTTTCTTAACAGGCTTTGGAGATTAACACTGCTTGCTCCCAGTTTCTGGGGTTTTAATGCACCGGCATTAAATGAACTGATTCACGCTGGCTGTAATTTTTACTCTTTTACAATCAGCCAGCTCCCATCACTCTGAAAGAGACAAAACGTCCGCCTCTCTGCGCTAAGAACGGTCGCCTAAATAATGAGTCTTCTGGATTATTCAGTGTCTGGATGACTGCATCTGAGTTCTTGTACAGTGTGATGATATGAACCAGTTTGCACCAGGTTTTGTCATTAAATAAATGTTCCTGGTTCAAAATGAATAAAGCTTAACCAACAGCATTTGTGGTGTTAATCATCACTAACTAAATAAATACATTTAAACTTGTTCCCTTCGTCTGCAAAATAATTTGCAAACATTATGCAGCAAATATGACTGAATGCTGAAGACTCCCTTTTTGTTAGTAACATTGATAGCTGTTTGTTTTCAACAGGTACAAGTGACCCGTTCGTCAAATTCAAAGTAGATGGCAAAAACATCTACAAAAGCAAAGTTGTGAACAAGAACTTGAATCCCGCCTGGAATGAATCATTTTCCTTTCCCGTCAGAGACCTCGATCAGACTCTTCGTCTTAAGGTTTGTGAAGTGTTTACATTATTACGTAGGCTAATTGTAAACAGTTGTTGAATCATTATTTCTAATGTAAATAAAAAATATCAAAGAAAAGACTTAAAGTCTGAAAACAATAAAGGAAGATTGTAATTCATTTTTATTACACCAGAACAGAAAAAAAGGAAGAAGAGATAATGTGCTAGAGTGGTGATTTGTATTTGAACTATTATCACATCTTTTAGAGCTGCATTCAAATCAAGTCAGTTTATCAGGGAATTCATAAAGAGTATGATATCTTTAAATTCCTCATCAGTTCATTGTACTTTGGGACAAATACTTATTCATAATAATTTATTCAGAACATGTAAACAAAAAATACTAAATTCGAAACACCTAATAGGGAAGAATTTATTAATTCCATGAAAACTATTTTTTTTTTTTTTAGGTTATGTTTATTATTTTAAACAAATGTAAACAAAATTGATTTTCCCCTATTGTTGTAACTAAAGAAAATAATCTCTATTTGTGCTTTTTTAAATATATTTATTTTACATTTAAGTAGTTTGATTGTGTAAAAAATCCTAAACACTATTTAAACACTAATCAGTCAACACTAGTCACTAGTCATCATCGTCTCAAAATGATGACTGATGCAGGTATATGATCGTGACCTCAGATCCAATGACTTCATGGGATCAAGCAGCTTTCCTGTCTATAAACTGGAGTTGGACAGGTGAGGAAAACTTTGTCATTCCATAACTTCCATGATATTGTACAGGTAAACCTTTTCTGATTACCTCAAATAATTTCTTAAAATTAGATGAACAGATAAAGTTTTGTGAATTTGCTATCTGCAGAATAATTCCAATGACACTACCTTTGGAGGACCCCAACAGTGCGGAGACCGATATGGGAGTGATCATTCTAGAGGCCTGCCTGTCCATCCGAGAGGAACCTGCCAAACGAAATGTATGCACTTATTTAGTGGGAAGAGTCAAGTGTCAAGAGTTTTTCTAACATCATTTTCATTTGTCATCATTCATTTTTTAGAAGTGGCTACTAAGAAGAAAGGGAAGTTTTAATAAGGTATGTCATTCTACATATTGACCATATAACTTCTGTCTAGGTGTTCCATCTGCCTACAAGAATGAAAAGTTACCAGGCCGAAATACACAGAATACATTGTTTTACATTTTATGTATTAAAAAATACCACAGCAGTAACTTTATTCATGTATCACATCTGTCCACTGGAGGGCAGTAGATCCTCACCATCTTCTGCACAGACACTTCACTGATGTTATGTACAACATTTATGCAAGTTTCCTTCACTTTCACTTAGTTAAAAATTCCAGAACTTCAACAGAGCGAGAAACTTTTGTTTGTGGCTGCGACTGTCTGATGCGCTGAACCAATCCATGATTTCCAAAGTAAACGTATCACTGTACAAGTACAAGTCTGTCTTGCATTTTGTGCAGGTCAATTCTTAGATGAGAGTTTATTTACCTCACAGCGGATGGCAAATAGCTTTTTATTGTTCAAGGCCGTTCAAAGCGTGCAATTTAAGATTTCTCTGAAATCTCTTCCGCATTCTACTGTAGAGTGGGGTGCAGAGAATTTACTTTTAGTAGGCTATACTGTATTTATGCCCAGCAATGAATTTCATCAGTTAAACTGAAGCAGTAAAGAGTAAAAGTCTGTATATTATATAAGTTATAGCCTGTTTGGTCATAATTCATAATATTAACTAGAACTCGTTTTACAAGTTTAGATATGATTCTCTTGTTAGATTTGTAGACAAAGTCTTGTCTTAAAAAGGGTGCATCTTTTAAAGAAGTTCCTGGGTTAAATATCACTCCAAAATTAAAGTAAAAATAAATAAAATATAGAGAAAGAAATAAATATTTTATAGAATAAAGGCTACTTTTGGGATTATAAAGATTTTTACATTGTGACATTAATTTCATGACATTTAGTACATTTTAGCCTCAAATAAAGTAATGAAAACCACCCTGTGTGGTCATTTTTTTTTTTTTGCTTTATTAAACTTTTATTTTAGTGGAAACAGTCAAGTGGACAATGTATACACATACAGAGGTTTTCTAAAATCATTTTCATTAGTTACAGAATCTGTAAGTTTATATAGTGTCCTTGACTGTTCTCACTTAATAGTTTTTTGTTCATTTATTTATATTTATATTTAAATTATAAAATGCACTGTAAATTTCAGTTGTAAATATACATTGTTAGTTAATGTTCGCAATTAAAATGATGCTGATTTTAATAAAGCAAAAAATTGTAATGCTTAACTTTAAAATGCATGTTACGATTTAAATATAAATTGCAAAATATGATACAATTTTAAAATCTGATTCAAATTAGAGTAATGCAAATGCATTTTCTGAACATTTGACTTGGTAGGTTAAATATGCTTTAATTATGTCATAATGCAAAATATCCTTTCTTGCTTCTTTCATTTGATTTTAGGGTAAAATGTCCCCAACATTTCAGCGAGTCAGTTGTTGTGAGATTGACTCAAACGGACACCTGCTAGATTATATGATCAGGTATAGATCAGTATGTGTTTTGTTGGTGTTTCCACCACAGTGTGTCCTCTGCCAAAACAACTGAGACCTAGTTCTATTTGACACCTATCAGTAGAGGCAGAACATGTCTCTCAATTCTTACCTCTCCTCCTCTATCACACTTCCTTCTTCACAGCATTGCCTCGCTGTCTTTGAGATGGAAACGGGCAGCAGTATTGGCACATAGCATGTGGTTCTTCTTCCTGACAGTGTCTGGAGTGTGTGTGTGTGTGTGTGTGTGTCTTCGAGGCACTATGCCAGTGTAAGATGCTGAGGATACATGCGATGGCTCATTCCCAGGCATGGTGAGCTATAACCCAGATGTTGGGATGTAATATCACAGCTGTGGACGGGCAGCACTGAAGCTCTAGCCAAATGGGTACGGCTTTGGGCTTGTCCCCTTGTCCCCATGCTGCTCCACCATATGGAGGCAATCCCCCAGCTCTTTTAGCACCAGGAATAGCCTCTCTTTAGGGGCCACTTACTCTTAAGCGGAATTGTTTTATTGGCCACGCCGATCACAAATTTGTCCAAAATAAACACTTGGGAAGACTTGGCTTGGATGGATATTATATTTCTCTCTCCGCTCCCTCTATAACTATCCCCCCTTATCCCTCGCGCTCTCTTTAAAGAGGCTTGTTTATGGAGATGTGGCCATTACATTAAATGTTAATGCTGGCTTGTCTGCTGTGCCGTGTATGTGTGTGTGTGATTCTAATGGAGCAAAGGCTCAGTCACACTCTCCGAGCAGCCAGGTGGGAAAACAGCTCTCTGGTCTGTGATTACTGGCAGAACAGACCAGCCTCTTCCTGATGCTGTTTTTTGAAAGTGCAGGGCTATCAACCCACAAGTCATCTCTGTACTGTGTACTTATCCATCTGCAGTCTTGTTGATGGACCTGTTTTTTTTCTCTCTCAGAGTTGCCGGGATCACCTGCACATTTCATCTAGCTGTTCTGAGAAGCTTTTATGTCATAATATATTTTGTTACAAAAACGGAAATACATTTTATTTTCTTTAAGATGTCACATTTATGCAGACATTTTATTTACAGTAGTAGAAGATGCCAGATTAAAAAGTTTTATTTGTCCCTTTGCTTTTAGTACCAACATTTTTTAAAAAGAAATTTAGTATTTTATTCAGAAAGGACACATTTAATTGATCAAAAGTTACAGTAAAATATTTCTTTTCAAATAAAGCCTGTTCTTTTAACTTTCTATTTATCAAAGAATCCTGAAAAACAAATGTATCACGGTTTCCACAATAAAAAATAAAAATAAAAAAAATAAAATAAGCAGCACAACTGTTTTTAACATTGATAATAATAAGATTTTTTTTTTCTTGAGCACCTATTCAGCATTTCAGAATGTCTGAAAGATCATGTTGCATGAAAGACTGGAGTAAGGGCTGCTGAAAATTTTTTACTTTTACATTTTAAAATATATTCAATTAGAAAACAGTTATTTATCATTTTATTAATAAGATTTTACACTTTTTCTTGTTATTTTGATCAGATATATGCAGCCTTGGTGAGCATAAGAGACCCATTTCAAAAACATTAAAAAATCTTACCGACTGAAAACTTGATTCACTTTTTTTTCAGTAAAAGCTAGAAACGATACATGGCATCTATAAATTCATAACTGCACTATTTCTGTAACATGATGGCGTATGATGAAAAACGTTTCTTTACAGTATAAATATTTATTCACTTAAAACCTGGTTCCAGGACTATCACAAGTCATTCTCGCAATTTCATCAAAACCTCATCTTTCTGAGCCAAGTATAATATGTTACCTTGGTAACATATTTAAATCACCAGAATTTGTAGCAACAATGTTAAATACACAGAAAACCGAATGTTTAAGTTTGCAAATTGTAAAAACATGTTTAGAATCAACAAGCATTGGCCTAAACTAGTACACTGTTGTATGTGTTGGCTGTTCCAGGGACAGCCGATAAGCCCGGCGCAGGTTATGCAGCTCATGTGTGGACAGAGGAATCAGGTTTGGACTGGAATTTACACTGTCATCCTGGTGGAAGGCCAAGACATGCCCGACTGCGGTCAGGGAGACGTCTACGTACGCTTCAGAGTGGGTGACCAGAGGGTTCGGAGCAAGGTGAGATCCTCCCTCTCTCCCCTCAACTTTTCGCTTCTCTTGCTTTCTCTTTTTGCCTTACTCATTACATCGTCGTGCTTTCTTTGTTTCTAAACCTCTGTTTCTCTCAATACCTCATTAAACCCTTCCCTCCCCCTCTTCCTCCTCCCATACTTTCTTAGTAGTTCACATACCTCGCTTTAGATATTCCCGTCCACTTTACACACCTTCCTTCCTCCTCCTCCCCCTCTTTCGGATCGCTTTTCCCAGGCTTCACTGCTCTGGTGACAGAGGAGGCTACTCATTAGATCGGCCGTGTCTGGCAGGGCGTCTCTCCTGATGCTTCTGTTACCACGTCTTGTTTGGCTCATTTGCATGCCCAGAATGCCTTGCTCATCTGGGCATGCAATTTTTGCATGCCCCCCTCCCCCCCCCCTCAATGGTTCCAACCAGCTAGTCTTGTATTCTCATGTCATCTTTTTTTATAGAGCCCCCTGGCTCTGTTTGGGCATGTTTGCTTGTTGAACAAAACTAGTTCTAATTGGATGCTGTCAGAGTCTATAATCCCAGCGAGAAGAGAGGATGTGTTCTCCAAAAGACGGCTGCTCCTCCTCCACCACATGTCTTATTGAAGACTTACTGAATAAGGCTTAATACACCTGTCATGTTAGCTGTCTCAGTTTTGAGTGCCTTAAAATTGACACAACTTCCACTGTCTCTCTTTCTCTCTCTCTCTTTCATGCTTGTCTATCTTTCTGTCTCAGAATCTGTGTATTAAGGCAAACCCACAGTGGAGAGAGTCCTTCGACTTTAACCAGTTCCAGGATGCTCAGGAATATCTGGCGGTGGAGGTTTGTTGCAAGAGGGGCAGGAAGTCAGAGGAGTGCTGGGGAGTGTAAGTTTGCTGGAGCGTGCTGCATACTGCTTTAAAAGTTTTAAAAGTTAAAGAAAAGAGGGGAGAGTGGGGCACGATGTGCCAGTTTTCTCTTCAGCTGTCCTCTAGGCAGTGACAAATGTCATAAAGTTACTAAAATGCCCAAATATACTGTATTTCAGGATGTCTGCTATCAAATGAAATTTGAAGAATGTGCCTGTAGCCTAGAGCCATAAAAATATGACATCTCAAATATAAGTGATCCAGTGACACAACAGTAGAAGTAAGCTGTGGTATATTAAACGCAAAAGCTGAACCATTAGCGGATATGTAAAAGATTTACATTTTAAATAAACATACAGTATACACGACCTTTGAAAAGTCTGAGATTGGTAAGATTTTTTAATGTTTTTGAAAGAAGACTTTTATGCTTACTGAGGCTGCATTTATTTGATCAGAAATACAGTTAAAAGAGTAATATTGTGAAATATAAACAATATTTATTAAAAACGTAAAATTTTACGTTTTAAAATGTAATTTATTCCTGTGATGGCAAAGTGGGTTTATTAGCAGCCAATACTCCGGTCTTGAGTGTTACATGATCCTTTAGAAATCATTCTAATATGCTGATTTGATACTCAAGACACATTTATTATTAATAAACAGTTATGCTTCTTAATATTTTAGTGGAAACTGTGATACCAGATACACCCCCCCCCCCAGGATTCTTTGTTGAATAGAAAATTTAATTTGAAATAGAAATCTTTTGTAACATTATAAATGTTTGCCATTTTTGAGCAAAGTCTGTTTTACTTTATTTTATTTTATTTGACATTTTTTACTAGTAACACATGCCTATCCACTGGTGAAATACTAATAGGTTCTTCTCTTCTCAGGTTAGATATTGACCTGACCAGACTTCCTGTCAATCAGAAGCAGTTATTTACTCATGCGCTGGACCCAAACAAGGGCCGACTGGTGTTTTTGGTCACACTGACTCCGTGTTCTGGAGCGTCCATCTCAGACATTCTGTCAGCTCCATTAGATAACCCTACAACCTTTGAGGAGATGCAGGAGAAATATGTGAGTATTACATTGTGCTGTTTTAGTTTTCTTTTTTTTTTTTGAAGTTTTGTGTTTTTATTTTATTCTTTTTATTTACTTTTTTTTTGTTACCTTCCAAGTCCATGTAAATTATTTGTAATTTGTATAGCTTGTACATATTTGTACATTTATATGATAATTTTACTTTTTTAAGATAAAAGATAATTTTATCATCAAGATCATTAAAAGATCATTTGTATTTACAGGGACTGATGAACTCTCTGCGGGACTTGAAGGATATTGGCTGTCTTCAAATCAAGTTAATAAAAGCCACAGATCTTCCATCAACAGATTTAAGTGGTACTTATCTGTATTAAATATAATGCCATAATGTATATAGGGGATATTGTACAGTCAGTTAGTTATTAAGTAAAGTATAGCCTGTTATAAAGATTTATTCAGTCATAATGATGTTGGAATATCTTAACTTTATCAGGTAAAAGTGACCCTTTTTGTACCCTTGAGCTTGGTAATAGTAAACTGCAAACTCACACAATATCCAAAACCCTGAATCCTGAATGGAGAACAGCCCTAACATTGTAAGTTATGCTGATGTTGTACAAACCCGATTCCAAAAAAGTTGGGACACTGTTAAAATCAACTTATTTTTCCCTTAAAATGATACATTTTCTCAGTTTAAACATTTGATATGTCATCTATGTTGTATTCTGAATAAAATATTGAAATTTGAAACTTCCACATCATTGCATTCTGTTTTTATTCACAATTTGTACAGTGTCCCAACTTTTTTGGAATCGGGTTTGTAGATATTTTGTTGTATCAATATGCATGTCCATGGTATTGATATCACACTGATTTTGACATGTCCTTAGTCCCATTAAGGACATCCATGATGTTCTGGTGCTCACAGTCTATCATGATGACGGGGACAAATCTCCAGACATCCTGGGAAAAATTGCCATTCCATTGTTGACTGTAAATGCCACATAAAGAAGTTTTCATAATCAATGTTGATTATACATTTTTAATCATTGTGCCCATATTAACATACAGTTGCCTTTAGGTTTCTAATGGCCAACAAATAACCAGAACGCTGAAGAATAATAATCTATCAAGGACGACCAAAGGAAGCATCACACTGGAGTTGAATGTTCTCTACAACCCTGTAAGAGCATCATATTAAATAAATATGATTATTTATGAATAATATGGACGATACCAAACAGCCTTTACTGAAAAAAAGTTGTTGTTTTTTTCCCCAGATCAGAGCAGGTGTGAAAACCTTCCGGCCGAAGGAAACAAAGTTTGCAGAGGACAACCCAAAGTTTAACAAAAAGGTGAGCTTTATCGACAACGATTACAGCATCATTTGCCACCATATTTTCCACTTTCTCTTAATATTAGGTTTGTTGTTGGCACCTTTTAGAGACTCATTACGTTCAGTTTTTTCCTCCAGCATCGCCTGAAGCTCTTTAGACACCAAAGATGACTTGACATTAATATTTATCACCAATGAACCTTCAGTTTAAAAGCCTCTTTACACCTGAGTGAATGTCATGTTGTGAGCATTACATCCTCAGGCACATCTTGCTAACTACTGCTTTGTCCCCATTAGCTTTTAGCACGTAATATCTATCGAGTGAGGAAGATCAGCATGGCCATTCTCTATACGCTGCAGTATATTAAAAGCTGCTTCCATTGGGAGAACACGCAAAGGAGTATTACAGCCTTCCTGGTAAGACTTCATACTACTGTTAACAAGATTTCAACTCTGTGGCCCTTTTAGTAACCTGAGGTTAGAGAACGCATCTGTGTAATCCCTCTTTGAAGAAAACGCTCTGCTCCTTAATAGCAACTTTTCACAAGACGGAAAACAGACCATGCTCATTTGGCCCTGCCCTGTCAGGGTGCAGCTTTAAAGTGTTGTGAATCAATGATTTTTTTATCCGTTTATTTTATTTTTAAATAAATAACTGTTATTGAACACCCACCACAACTTAATCCACAAAGGATTTTTTTTTTTTAGGATTTTCTAAAAAATAAGAAGTGTGTTTTACTGGAATTGTTGCGATGTGTTTGGAGTTGTTGCTTAGAGGGTTAATACATGCTATTCATGTGTTATTGAGCCTCATTGAGTTTCTGTGGTTATGTGGGAGTTTTAGGTTTAAATCTGGGCCAAGTCATGTCCAGATACTGTTAAAAATAAGTTCTTGTCGATTAAACAGTGGCTAAAAGGAACACATGCTCCGGGTACATTGAGCTCTGGTGCTTATTTGAGAGATTCAGGTTTGAATCTGGTCTGAGACTTGTCTTGATTCCATTTCAATCATTTCATGCCAATTGAACAATGCCAAAAAGGGGTCAATATGCTCCGGTCATGTCAGGCTTTGGTACTTATTTGCGCAATTCAGATTTGAATAATTTTCCTATAAATTAAACAATAGTAAAAAGTTCCAAAAAGTGTGGCGAAGTAGCATCAGATTTCCTTTGATCCTTTGATCTGTTTGTTACAATCACTACCATTCATAAGTTTGGGGTTGGTAAGACTTTTGTAATTATGCTTACCGATGCTGCATTCAATCAAAAATACAGTTAAAAACAAAACTGAGAAATATTGTTGCAATTTAAAATAACTGTTTTTTAAATATTTTAAAATGTTATGGCAAAGATGAATTTTCTAGCAGCCAATACTCCAGTCTTCAGTATCACACGATCCTTCAAAAATCATTCTAATATGTTGATTTGCTGCTCAGGAAGCATTTATTTTTATGAAAACAGTTGTGGTGCTTAATATTTTTGTGAATACTATGATTCATGTTTTTCAGGAATCTTTGGTGAACAGAATTTCAAAAGAGCAGCATTTATTTGAAATATATGTTTTTAGCAACATAAATGTCTTTATTGTCACTTTTGAGCAATTTAATGTGTGTGTCCTTGCTAAATAAAAATAGTAATTTCATAAAAAAAAAATAAAAATCTTACTGCCCCCAAACTTATGTATGGTTGTGTATACTATTATCAACACTAGCAGTAAACAGACAGAACTTCCAGTGTGTTCCAGCACACAGTGCTGTGTTTTATTGTAGCCAAGTAGGATGCATTTTAAGCCTTGCTATAACACACAAGCAGTTATTTAGAGGCTTTCTTGGAGCCATAGTGTAATCTGCAGTCTCCCGTGCCACTGTGGCTCACTACTGGAATGAGCAGTGCCCCCTGAAGGGGAGTCATTGGAGGAGTGTGCGCCCATCCACCTGAGGAGATGGGGTGTCAAGCTGGGAAGAGGCGTGGGACGTCCTGTTGCCGGCCCTATCGTTGTCTGCACACGTGGGGTTGAGAACAGAAAGAATATCATCTCATCTCCACTAGCATGTGGCCTGTTTCCGCACCACTGCGTTCAGAGCTGTGCAGGTGATGCTGAGGTATGGAGATGACAGGAAAAATGAAAATAGGGCACCTGTGTAAATTGTCCAGGCTTTAGAAACAACAGACCGGAGGGGTGAATCTCAACTATGCCTTTTTTTTACGGCTTTCAAGACCAATTTCATGCTTTGTTGTGCTCTCTCGTGATGTTCAATTACCATACATGTTGCACAGTGTCTATAAAACAGCGTGTAACCCTCAAGGGTTAACGAACACATATCTGTCTTTCTCTCGCTCTATGGGTATATGTATATCTGTAGGGTGCGGTAATAAGGTAACAGAGTCAGACATTGACAGATGCTTGCCTCTAAGAAGAGCATAATTAGAGGAGACCGTGCTTTCCTCTACGTTTCCTCATCCAATCCATGTCATCGCATTCATGTCAGCCGTTTAATTTATAATGTAGGCCTGTATACTTAGAATGTAGTACACAAAGTAGCCAGTGAAGAGAGGATACTATTTACTTTACAAACATATATTTAAAATACATTACAATGCATTATTCATGGAGTCAGTGGAGTCTCTGTCCTTTAGCTTTTACACTTTACGCAACTTATAATGCATTTGCGGTGCTGCGGTTTCTTTGTCCAGGTCTGTAGGCTGCACAGGCAGCGCCTGTTCCCGGAACACACTCCCACCCCAGTGCTGGAAATCCCAGAGGTCACCACCCCGACCTGCACACAGCAGAGCGCATATACACGCTCCCTCTTGCAAAACAGCTTTCATCTGCGGAGAGTGGGAAATATGTGTGTGGGTGCATGTTTTAGTTTGAATATCCTCTGCTTCGTGCATGTGTATATATGCACAAATCTTTGCTATATTGTATAATAGTTTATTATTTGTGTTGGAAAGAAACTTTGATTGGCCCCCAGAAGGAGGAAAGCTTAACATATAAAGTTAAGTTTAACTTAAGTACACCTTTAAAGTCCCTAATTGATTGATTTGGCCTTGAATGGCTTTTGTATGAATGGCTTTTTTATTTTAAGTCTTTGTACAGGATGATCAGAATCACCTAATGTTTGATTGTTTGATCGAGAAACAAGTCACTGCAAAAATAACATTTCATAAGTGTTTTTGTTTTGTTTTCCAGAAAAAAACACCCCTACATTTACTTGAGAAGCAAAATTTGATGAGATATATAATTATAAGAAATAAGACAATAAGATAATATTGTGATTAAGATAAATATATCTTGGTTTAAGTAATCAAATATTATTTATTTTCTTAATAAATATTTTAGTGCCCTTGTTACATGTACATACTATAATACTAGTAAATTACACAAAATTACAAGCAACTAACACCTAATACTAACCCAAACCTTACAATGATGTTGTACATTTTATTCAGAACTTAATTGTATAATAACACAGTAAAAAGGACAGCTTAAAAGCGTAACCTTTAATTTTACATTTTAAAATGTTTAATTAAAAAAAAAAATATTTAAATAAAAAAATATAGTTGTTTTTCTTCAGTGTTGTGAGGTTTATGTTTAAAACAAGGAAAAAAGGTGGATTGGTTCGCCTGTTTCTTATTGCATAAATCCCCCTGTAAATGTTCCTTTGAATTTTTCATGCATGTCCACCCAAGGCACTGTTTTTAAACACTACCAGTCTCCTCTTCATATGCATTTGAGGAAAAATATCTTGATATATCTCTCAAAAGCATGCAGCCGTGCTCTCATAACCAGACAGACCACTTACATATTTTTATTGCTTGTTTATGCAACGGTAATGAGTCTAGAAACAGTACTTATAAAGTCCGACAACTACAGTGAGTCTGAGAAGGAGGGCCATGACAGATAAGATCTTTATAAAATACCACTTTTTAGACGTGGCTTGCACTTAGACTGAGAAAGATGAATGTGGCATACATCAGTGGAGACTGCAGAGGGGTCACACGGAGTTCTCTGCTGCACGTCTCACTTTGGCCTGTAGATGGAGCTACAGCACCGTCGAAACATGCACTCTCAGGGGCCGATGATAAGAACAGGTATTAGTCGAGAGCAGGCCGATGACAATTCTGATGCTAAGCATTAAGCAAAGTAATTTCTTACAGCGCATTACACAGAACAACCAGACTCCAAAAAGTTTTCACCACAGGTTAAATGAGCATTACCCAGCCAGGCATTAACCAACCAAATTCGCTGCTTCTGAACTCTGTAGATCCAAGCATTTTCAATAAAGATGAAAGGGATCGAAGGGTGAGGAAAAAATAGATTATTTACACTTGAAAGCTGATTTGGAGCTTTGCTGTCATTAGAATGTTTTAAGTATTTAAGTAGAATTAATATTTTAACATATGAGCTTGCTTAGTCTGTCAGTAGCGTGGACTAGAAAGGAAAACCTGGACGTGTGTTTGTGTGTGTAAGCGTGTGTAAGCGTGTGTGTATGTTTGAGATTTTATATATTTTTTCCTTTTTGACACTGCCAGGTAGCAAGTGGTTTCGACATCATTTGACAGGCTGTGAAATGCTGATTGCTTCACATCACAGACTGTAAAGATGGCATCTGATGAATGTTTGATGCCGTGCAGCTGTAAACACAGTTGGCAGCTGTGACGGAGCATTCTCGCTCTCTCTCATTCTCTCTCTTCCTGTTTCTGTCTAACAGAACAGCCAGCACCGCATGATAGCAGGATAGGGTCTGCGCAGGTTCCTGGTTCCTGAGGGAACGCTATAAAGTGGCGGGCACGGTCTAAGCTATTAGCTGGCTTACTGGGACAGCTAGGATTAGACTGATTATCAGCATTTGCACGACCTGATTCGTTATTCCAGTTAACTCATGTAATGTTCTCAGGAAAACGCAATGATCTTCTGATATTGAAGGGTTTTCCTGGATTGCACCTTGTGTCTGTGCTAGGGCTGTCGATTTAATGTTCATTTAGTACAGTTAATTACATTAAAATAAAATATGCACTTAAAAAATAATACTTTAATTATAATTCCCCAACAAGGACTTTTTTCCCCCATTTGAGCAAGGTTTTTATGAGATCACAGTCAGCTCAGTCCAAATGGGTCTTTAAATGTCTTTAAAAGTTGAACTGTTTTAACTTGACACTTAAAAACATGCTGCTAAAAAGCAGAAAAACGTAATGGCTGTACACATTCGTAAACGTGTGTACGTAGGCAAACAATTACCAAGTAGTGCAGATGGAATGCAATCATACTTCCTGTGTGAACTACTGTAAGTCAGCTTCACTGTGGACTGTAGACCAGTGATCTGCTTATGTTCAATGATATGGAAATAACGAAAGCAATATATTGTCTCCTAAATAATTTTAGTTAAATCTATAATGATTTACTTGGTTTAATAATTTATTATCCATCTTTATAGTGATATAAACCCAAATGGGGTGATCAGGACGTGATCCTTTAAATGCTGTAATTGAGCAAACAGAATTAAATATGATAGAGAAAAAATAACAATAAAAAATAAAGATAATTTAATGTAATAATTAAATTAATAATAATAATAAAGGTTTATATTTTTAACACTCTTTTTACAGCATTAGAAAAGAAACAAAATATAGATAATTATGTGATGGGTCATGGGTGAGACAGGCAACAATAAACAATACATCGAAGAAAACATTTGCACAGAAAATCCAACTATATTAAAATGACATTTAAATGCCTTCGACTGATAGGTCACCCAAAAATGAAAGTTTTGTCATTTATTCACCCTCATGCCATTCCAAACCGGTATGATTGTAAGATATTTGCAGAATGATGGTACAAAAACATTTAGTTTACCACTGAGTTCCACTCTATGGACAAAATATACAAATATTTTATATATTTCTCAGAATCCTTCTTATTGTTCCACAGTAACACAGTAGGTTAGGTTGAGTAAACAATGACAGGATTTTCATTTTTGGCTAAAAAGGTCCCTTTAACTTTCTTAAATTACTTAAGAATTAAATTTAATTAAATTATTAAATACCAAAATACCTTTCCTTACCAAATATTTAAATATGCAATTCATTTGATTATTTAATAAACATGTCATTCACTTAAATGCTTTAATTGATTGACAGTCCTAGTCTTTGTGTTAGATCTCTATCTGTCTTGGGATTTCTTTGTCCCTCACCTTTGTTTCACTTCACTCAGAAAGTTTCCCTGGACAGCAGCTACATTGGAGCGGATGTGCGCATATGTGTGTGTGAGTCCCGCTGTGTGCCTCATGGGCTTTAAGAAACTGTCAGAGAGTTTGTGCTGCAAGTATGACAGGAGGGCGAACCCTTGATAGTGATATGTGTGCACGGGCTCTTCCTGAAACTCTGGAGGAAGGGATTAATAATTAAAGAGCTGGATTTGAGCGGCCGCTAACAGTGCAGTGATGGCTGGAGATTTGACAGTGTCAGTGTTGTTATTGAGATGTGTATGCTCCGTGTCATCGTAATGCTCCTGGGGCTCAACGCCGAGTCTGCCTTGACCCCGCGCGCATCCCTCTTATCCTTCACGCTGACAGTAGCACCTCCCTTCGTCTGTCCGTTTAATGCTTATTCGTTCTACTTACGAGTGAAGTGCACAAATGTGCTTTGCATGTTTACATATTCATTGTTTGCTTTACATAATTTGTGTATATTTTTAATATTCTTGTTCCATCTGTGCATAAACACGCTTTAGCATAAACAGCTTGCACGCCGCACTATTACTGCCGCCGAACAAGCATGCTCCGTCTTTAACCCTGATGCACACGTCTGTGTGCGTTTGCGTGTCGTAATGACCGGCACTAACACGCTCGCCACCGCCACAGTCACAGAGGACAACTCTCCCCAGGCGTCCGTGGCCGCAGCCTGTGACGTATGCGTGTTTGAGCTTCCGTGAGCCGAGCTGACACTCGGGGTGCTGCCCGCCCCAGGGGAGAAGGCTCGCATGGCAGATCTGTCACCCGTGAGGTCGCTGAATGTTAACGCTCCCAACATGGATTAAACACTGGTGGCCAGTGCAGCGGGGTGGGGTCGGCATGCCAGCCACTGACAGGCACCACAGGGCTCTGTACGCTGGCCTCCACACCGCCGGTGACAGAGAGACTTTATCTCTTCCTCTCTCACTCTCTTTCCCTCTGGGTGCACGGTCCACTCCAGCACTCCGCTGATAAGGACATGAGCCGCAGTCCAGCCGGCTGTTGCTGTGAATCACAAACACGTATCACACTCACAGCCTGCGGTGTGTTGTAGGATCACGTTCCAACGTGAATTAAATGCAACAGTTAATCTGTTTCAGTGTGTTCGTGATTGGGAATTATTAGATTTACAAGGAATTATAAATAGACTATTATTGTCTTCATTTCAGAATTATTTGTAATAATTTGTAACTGTTAATGTTTTCAGGAATAGCCAGATGAGACCATTTTGAAATAATTGAATTAAAACATCCATCATTATATTTTAAGACACGTTCACATACATTTACATTATCACAGATTAAATGGTTTAATTACATTAATTACCCACCAAAATATTCTGTAATATTATAATAAAACTTTCTAAACTTAACAAAAAAAAAACAAACATATTTTAAAAATAAATCAAATAAAACTAAAACTCAACTGTTTTTAAAATTGATTGGCATATTAGTGAATAACAGAGATATTATTTAATATAGATATATTATTATATAAATATTTAAACATGATTGCTTTCACACCATTTATTAGTGATGGGAAGACTTATCATTTTACTGACTGTATCATTTGATCGAGGTTAGCACAATGAATAAATGTATCTTTATTCTAGTAATTCAAAACGTTATAGATTCAAAAGCCAAATTCTTTATACATGTTTACATAAGCAATCTTTGGTCATATTCCAAATTAGAGAACCAAAGATAAATTATGAGAAAAAAATAAAAGATTTGTTTATATCCCAAGTCTTTAGTTCATTAGTCACATGACAGACGCAAAGAACAAATCGTTCATGAATGACCATTTGCATAGTTTTAAATTCTGAATGTCTCCAATTTGTAGATGAGCATTTTGGTAAATAACAGATATAAATATATTAGTAGAAATATAAACCTGATAGCTGTCACACCATTTATACAATCCTGGAAGTTTCCAATCAGACCACAACCTTATTGGTGTTCATTTACCACAGATGTACATGACACAACCTTTTCCATGCATCTCAAGCTTTCTCTTTTGTCTTGCATGCAGACACGCATGGCTTTAGCAGCTACTGGAGCCTTTGGTTCACTGTAAATGTTGTCATTTTTCTGTATTTTAATCAAGACACCAATGTAGGTTACTCGCTTCGCCCTCCATTTCACTTTGGAAAACAGCCAGAGAAAGAGAGGAAAGTGTGGCGATGCTGCAAGGATGCTCTGTTCACATTAAAGTTGCCTGGTTTCATCGGCTCTCTCGAACACACACATACGCATTAAGCCTGCAGCCAATAGTCAGCCTTGTTAGATTTGCACAGATACGTTCATGTAATCTGGCATCCGTCCACAGCCCTTCGTCTGACCCTCATAAGGCAGGCTGGCACTGCTGCCGTTGTTTGCGTCTCGCTGCTGCGGAAGATAAATGCATGAGAGGGACACAAGAGAGACTCAAACTTCCCCTCATGGTTTAGTTAGTGCTCACTTGCTCTGAGAGGATACACACACATAATAGACTTCCCCTTGTCAAAATGCACAAATCTGAAATGTTAATGCTTCGAGAAGCACAACAAAGTTAACCATGTAAAAAGCCTCTTAAAAATTTGTTCAGCAATCATTGAAGAGATTGGTCAATATCTTATTCATTTGCTCAAATCTAAATTGTTACAAAGTCAAACCCGCTGAGACTTGTCTAGTTAGTTGGTTTGGCTGTGTTGTGGCTCTAAACAGTTTTGCATTTTTCATATGCATTTTAGAGCAGTCCAATATGTTCAGTGTTATCTTGCTAATTCTCCCCACGCTGCTCAGTTTGTCTTGCTGTGTTTGTTAACTGAGTGAATTTATATTGCTCCTATGAAAATGCTTTTAGCTAAACTAATCTCCCTTTATAAATTCTGGGTTATTTTAGCCAGTCAGTGTTGTGTTCTTTTGTTTACATGAGGTACTGTAGTTATACAGTGGGTTCCAAAAGCCCCAAACCATTAAAAACCTGGGATTCAATATATATATTTCTGTTAAATTTTTATTTTTTTTTGGATGATCTCAAATCATACTGGAGAACATGACCATCAGGTTTCACTCAAACTTGTAGAGTTCTTGCAGCTCGAGTGCTGCTGTAATTAAAGCAAAAGACATTCTGAAATTCATATTAATTTAATAATTTCAACCTAAATAATGTTTGTGCTTGTGATACACTCTGTAATGAAAAAAATAAATAAAAATTTAAGTATAAGCATTTTCACTTCTGCTCTCAGACTGTTGAACCCCACTGTACAGTATGTATATATAGTGTATATATTTTTCTCTACATGTTCTGACTTTGAAATTCAGATGGATGGAGGTTATTGTACTCCCACAGTGATGCGTGTTTACATTTAGCAGTAGCTGTGGAGTGTTGTTTCCCAGCCCTCCACACCACTTGTGTTTAGTCTGTCAGTAAGTAGTCTGATTTGGTAGCCTCTCTCCACCCCTTTGCCGTTTAATCAATTTGCAGGATTGTATAAACTCTTAGTGAGGGCGTCTTTGTCCTTTTGTTCCTGCCGTGGCTCTCCTCTCCCCCTCCCTGGAGAGCGTGGGTGGTGTACTGCTGCCAGCCTGGCTTCGGCTCCAGGACTTATTTTATTCACACTTTTAATCGCTGAGTGCTTTATTATTAGGTATAGGAATTCCTCTGACCAGGGGATCGTCTAGAGAGGCCTCAGAAATACATTTAGTGCAATCATATTAGCTTCACACTAAAACATATCCGTCAGGCGGTTCTTAACCTCCTGCTAGGCCAGTCTTCTGGTGGTCCTTGTTGGTGCCTGAGGAGAGGAGAGAGAGCTTCTCCATCACCTACAGCAGGCCACTCTAGTATAATTCAAAGTAATCTTTTCCTCCTTGGACAGTCAACATCTTTCAATCTAAATGTTTAGGCTCATACAGCAGCAGAATATGGTTGTAAGCTTTGCTTAATATCGTGTATGTATACGTTTATGAACTGATAATTGCATTATTTAACCAAACTGACTCTCTTAAATGCACATGACTCACCTGCATTTATTTAGTGTGAATGGAAACACACTGGACAACAATGCAATAGCCTCTATGCACTGTATGCTTGTCTTGTGTGTGTTGCTTTTTTTGGTGTGTTGGAAGAACTCTCAAAGTTGGAGATATGAGCTGTGTGTCATCAGAAGGTTTTAGATTGAGTTGCTGTCTGTGTGGTCTGGGCTTAACCCAGAGTATGGGCTCATTGTTGCCAGATCTCACTAGAAAAACAATCAACTGGTTCTGACAAAACAAGCTCAAAATAACTCACTTAAATGAGCCCAAGTACACGACTACCTTCTGGATATAAGACTAAAAATCCGCCATTGCCCATATTTATATATGAAAGAGCCCTAAAACACATATAATAAGTGGACATGGCAACACTGGCTGTGATATACTTATACTATCATTACATCACTGTCATATGAATAGAAAAGGCTTGACTTTAGTTGCTCATATTGTAATTCAAGAAGAATTTAAGAATTTATTATCATGGCTGTTAATGGCTCTGTACCACCTTTTTTACATTTCATTTTGTTTAGTCACTTGTTTCATGTAACATATTGGTTTAGTCTCAGCAGTTAAGACATGCTCTCTGTGGCCACCATGTCATGTGGAATGCATAGGTTTGATTCCAGCCGTGCCATGTTCAGAAATAAGTTTAGTAAAACATCACTGCATCTGAAAGGAAAACCAGTGTACAGCTGGATTTCTTCTTCAATATAAGTTAACTCTATTGTCTGTCAGGTTTTACCTCCTCCTTCCTTTCCTTTAATCACTGCACTAATAAAACGCAAACCACTTAGTGGAGAATTAGTTGAGTGCGTTCAGCAGGAGCAGTGCAGGATTTGAGTAGCAGCTAACTGCTTATTAACTCGAGGCTACCAGACACTGCCTTCGCACTGAAATTGGCAAGACTTTTCCAGATGTTCGCTGTTCTGTTTTTATTAGCACTGGGGAAAAGGCATGTAAATCCAGCATGCTTCCACATATACACACGCACGCACGCACGCACACCGTTGGGCACGAAATGAAGGAATTTCTGACAGGTTTTGTTTATCCAGTCATTTAGATGCTACATTTAGACACAATACATTTTACTGTATTTCCGTGTGCTTTTATCTTGTCCACCAAGCCTGTGAGCAGTTGAGCGGAAATTAGCATTAGTGGACGATTATGAATACCTGTGACAGATCCTCTCTCTAGACTCTCAGGCTGCAAATAAATGGTCTCCTACTGTTGACTCGCATGGGAAGACAGGGACCAGGCAATTAGACTTTAGTAGTTAATGTAGAAGCTTCTCCAGGCAGGCCAAGCAGGTTCAACGTTCCTGCTGGGCTGTCGGCACGTTTTTTCCATCTCAGCTCTCTCACTTGCTTACTTTCTACCTCGACTTCTTTGGAAGGTATCACTTATGACAGCTAACCTGTTGATAAGCCCTTCGAGTTTATCTGAGGGTGAGGATGAAGGCGGGCCCCTCCGCGTGGGGTCCCAAAAGTGGAAGCGACTACAGCGGGATGCCGCTCGTATTCAACCTTCACAAGCTATAATACGGTTTTTAGCCTGAATCTGTGCGCTAGCACAGATTAAATAAGGAGTTAAAGAGATTCAGCCATCTCCTTCGATAGTACGGTGTGACTAAATTTATAATGAATTATTAAAGAAAGACCCAGATGTGTGTACTGTTGTTGTTGTGCCTGCGGGGGTTGTTGTTCAAGTGCTCTGTGCATTAAACATGATTCTCATATCCCTGGTGGCTGTGTGTGTGTGTGTGTGTGTGTGCAGGCATGTGTGAAAGTGAACCTATCATGGGAGTGGCAGTAGGTAGACTGCCCCCAGAGCACTATGTCTGGCCACTGGCTGCTATGACAGGAACATGCTGGTACTGTACTACAGCTAAAGTAAGGCCTGCAGGCCCCGGCTAACTTAAATCAAACATATTGTCTCTAACAAGCCTCCAGGATGCCATGTAAACGCAAGCCTGTTGTTCTGTGTAGGTGCAATCGTACAAGCTCTATCTTGTGACCTTCAAATGAAATGGGACTAACTCCATGCTCCGCAACCGCTTGAGGTTGCAGCACCCAGTGTAGACAGAATTAATTATAATGGGTTTTATTGGCTTTTGATGCATCACTTGAGGTGTAGTAACAGGTATAAACATTCAGATTTATTGATTTAAATTCAGGTTACATAGCTGATTGTGCTGATTTTATTGTGGAAATACACTGATGTAGTGCAAATATTATAATTTTTATTACTGTATTCATTTATTTGGACCAATTCCTACTGTTAACTATAACTATATACTGCAACTTTTGCCTTAATAAACAACTAATTTGCTTATTATTAGTTAGTAAGCTAGTTGATGGGGTATGATCAAGGGATCTAAAATACGGTCATGCAGATGTTCATTATAAAAAACTGAACGTGAAAGTGACGTGACATGTGGCCAAGTATGGTGACCCATACTCGGAATTAGTGCTCTGTATTTATCCCATCCAAAGTGCACACACACAGCAGTGAACACACACACCGTGAACACACACCCGGAGCAGTGGGCAGCCATTTTTTGCTGCGGCGACCGGAGAGCAGTTGGGGGTTCAGTGCCTTGCTCAAGGGCACCTCAGTCGTGGTATTGAAGGTGGGAGAGAGCGCTGTACATTCACTCCCCCCACCTACAATCCCTGCCGGTACGAGACTCGAACCCGCAACCTTTGCGTTACGAGTCCGACTCTCTAACCATTAAGCCACGACTTCCCCCTGACTACTAATAAAACAGCCAATATGCTATACTAATATGCATGCTAATAAGCAACTAGTTAATAGTGAGAATTGGTCCCTAAAGTGTTACCATTTATATTTATTAAATATCATATTCTTATATTTACAGATGAATTGTACAGAATACATCAGTGATAGACAGTGTTGGGCAGTAACGCATTACTTAGTAACGCGTTACTGTAGATGTAGCACACGCACTGTCGAGTCAAGTGCCAGTGGATTAGAGACCTGCTCCCGTGAGACTCGACTCAACAGAGTGCGGCACGCGAGTACTGGTGCGAGCGGGTAGACACTCGTGTGTGTGCGGGATGCGGGAGAATAAAATGATTCACGGGACTCCCGCAAAATAGAAATATCTAAACATAAAATATCTAAAACAAATAAATTGTTATTCATCTATTGCACAAAAGCAACATGAACTAATATAAAATATAAACGATTAACAGGTGCAAGCGTATGCAGAGTTTCTATTTAGGCTGTAACATGTGTTTGCAGTGTTGAGCAAAGCAGTGCTGAAATTTGCGTGCTTATGAATCCTCTCATTATAACACACGAATTGTAGACATTATGAAAGATTCATTATGCATATATTTATTGTGTTATAACAGAGATTTGTGAGATTGCGATGAACTGAAATGTCTTTTAGAGATTATAAATGCAGCGCTCTTTGCTGGCATTCTGCCATGCCAAACCATGCACGTAGCAGCCGCTTGCTTTAGTTAAAAATAACAGTGTTCTGTGAATGTTGATGCTTTAATAACAAATATTTATCGGGAGTGTGTATGCTGGGATTTCATAAACTTAATGGAGAAAAAAGTAACGTAACTAGTAATGTAACTAATTACTAATTACTTTTGAAATAAAGTAATCAGAACAGTAATGTGATTACTTTTAAAAGGAGTAATCAGTAATCAGTAATTTGATTACATTTTCAGAGTAACTTGCCCAACACTGGTGATAGGCCAATATATTGACCAATATATAAATTTTGCGATTATTATCATGTGCCTCTTTCTCAAAGTATAAAGCACATTTTCTTTTTTATATCTATTTTTAGTTCTTGTGTGGACACAGACAGAAACATCAATTATTCAGCATAATTTAAAGTATGAAGATGAAAGGTTCACTATTAAACACTCAGTATCAGCCAATATACTCTACAGTGTACCAAATATTAACTGATACCAGACCAGTACATTGAAAATGTCTGATTTATGAAACCGATATATTGTGCTTCCCTAGTTTTCTTCGAGTACATGCATCAGTTATTTGTAGCAGAACATTGATTCAATGTTCTGACATAAATACACAATCTGCTTAAGTTTAGATGTTATGTTACAGATTGGTCGAATTGTAATGTGCGGAGTGCATTTTTACAATGTTTCCTCCAAAAGTCTTGTTTTACAGTCGTCCCTGTGCGTGTCGTCTTATTATTTCTCAGGTTCATTAAGGTGCCGCTAGCCGGGTTTAAATTCAGCCGTCCAATTAGCGGCGTGTTGTGTTGCTGTGGGTGTTGCGCACCTATTTCTCTTATGGAATTCTGAAGGATTATTCATCTTATTTCTACCAGGGGTCCTGAGTGTTCGCAGTCTCTCTCTCTGCAGAGGTAAAATGCTACAACCAGCCCTTCAGCAGACACGTATGCATGCCATCAGTCAGGTAGCAGAAATGCAAGTAAATGCAGTGCATCAGAGCAAGTGTGGAGGACCACTCCTGTCAGATGCTCTGTTCTGTCACATCCAAATTACACACCAGCACAGTGTTAATCAATGCAAATGGATTTGTTATAATCTGTTATATAATTAAATCTGTTAAATAATTATAATCTGTTATAATATTAAAATCTCCTATACCACACCACACAGATGCTGGCACATGCACCTACTGTAAATGAGGTGTTGGAAGCTCAGATACAGCTTTGCACTAGTTTTTTTTTGTTTTTCTTATGACGAGGTTTAGAGTCCCGGTATCAAGTCTTCTATTTCCTAAGAGTTTATTTTCAATGTAAACTCTTAGAAATGTATATTAGAGGAAATGCATATGTGTGTGTGTGGGCTAGTGTTAATTTCGTCAGCTATTTTCAATTTAGTCTTAGTCCCGTGGTGAAATGTCCTTGTTAGTTTTTATCATATTTAGTCAACCGTATTCTGTTTAGTTTTAGTCAAGTTTTAGTCGACTAAAAGTCTCAACATTTTAGTCTAGTTTTAGTCCAAGAAAATCTAAAGTATTTTAGTCTAGTTTTAGTCAATGAAAACTTGACATTTTAGCAATAAGATTATTATTAATTAACCGTACAGCAGTAATAATTTTGGCAGCCATTTTTAATTTCGTCTTAGTCTTACTCAAATGTACATTTTAGTTCTCATATTTAGACAACCTTGTCCTGTTTTTGTTTATTCAATGAAATGTATGAGCATTTTAGTCAGGTTTTAGTCAATGAAATCTTTAAATTATAATCGTAATGTTTGTTGTCATTTGAGAAATTTACTTTTGCATTTCAGGTATTGCACTTTCACCAGTAAGCACTAGGGATGCTTCGATCGATTGGCCGGAGATCGGTATCGGCCGATAATCACATTTTATGACTCGATTGGTACTCACTAACTTTTTTTCACCACAATTTGATGACGTCAACGCGTGACGACGTACATGATGCGTGGGTATATAAATGATTTGGCGCCACAGTCATGCCGGTGTGGAAATGCTATGAGGTTTCGAGAAACATTGAAAAATTTGCTATTTGTTGTGTATGTTTTGCATGATGATATGATAAATGGATGGTTAATTTTTAACAGCAGATTCAGTGACGTTAGAGCTGATCTGCGCCTCACTGCACACGTCTGCGGCGCGTTACGGCTCCACAGGAACCGGAGTTGATCGCGGCCACTCTAGTCAATGCTTGTGCTTATACCAGCCAGCCGCGGCACATTTCTGAAGAGGCTCTCCAATAGCATTAACACAGGTTTTACTCCTTTCAAACTTTATCTGGAATGTCACCGTTTCTGTCACTGCAACTTCCCGATCAGGCGAACGAACACACGAACACACACACATACACACAAAATCGTCTGCCTCATGAAAAAAAATGTATAAAAAAAAATGTAGTTAATATTTGCATAATTTATGATTTATTTTATCCACCCGCGACCCATCCGCAAATAATCAGAATGCATTTTTTTATTACCCGACCCACCCGATCCGCGGATTATCCGCAGCGCCCGCGGATATAACCGCCATCCGCGCATTTTACTTTCACTTTCAAATAGCGGCAATTTGGAGTAAAGCAATTGTTCGTTTTTAATTCGTTTGAATTTTCCCTCTTTTCCTCGCTTTCCATCGCTTTTAAATAGCTTAAAAGCGCCGTGCGCATTTTACTTTCAATTTTGAATTAGCGGCAGTTAGGCATCAATTGCTTGAATGCAACAACAAAATACAACGTCAAACTCACTTTAGCCTA
>NW_015542406.1:1089150-1089396 GCF_001515605.1 Sinocyclocheilus anshuiensis | reverse complement strand
GGATTTGAGACTTTAGTATTTGCAACTTTACAGATCTTCTTTATGCACCAAGAGCTTGTAACACTCCAAAGAGTACGGAAAAATTGAAATCGCATCTGACCCCTTTAAAGCGGGAGAAACAGAGGTTTCCCCAGTAACAGCTGTACACAAAGCAGCGCTGAACTCACACACGCTGCTTTATCAGGCATATAACATGCAAGATGAAATGAAAATGACATCGAAAATTTTCTAAAGATAGTCTTCCTT
>NW_015542406.1:1088211-1088806 GCF_001515605.1 Sinocyclocheilus anshuiensis | reverse complement strand
CACAATTTGAGTTGAATTACTGAAATAAATGAACTTTTCCATGACATTCTAATTTATTGAGATGCACCTGTACATTATGAAAATAGCTAAAACAAACAAAAAATATTATAACAGTGAAATTAGTAATTCCACTAATTCCAAATTGCAATAACCTATTTCTCTATTAAAACAACAGCGGTTGAGTAAGTGCATTTACGCCGCGATCACAATCGCAAACAATACAGTCGAGGTCTCATGACAGAGACAAGATCTACCTATTGAAGAATTGATAGAAAAAGACATCCCAGACTGTACTTCAAATTTGAGGCATTTTACTTAGTATTTTAATTAGTGATGTGCCGATCAAGCTGATTCAGATTTTCTTTTCGTTCTTTCTTTTTTTTTTTAACTAGCAAATTGGATTCTGATACTGATTTTTAAGCAAATTTATTTATTGGCTATTTATTTGCTTTATAACAAACAAACGGTGTTTAAGCAAAAATATCTAGCCATTTGAAATTAGAGGCAACCACTGCATTTTAATCATGATCTGCACGGGCAGTTGTTTTTGATTAATTTCAGGATTTAAAACAAAAACAGAATGGTCTGACTTTAG
>NW_015542406.1:1083728-1088076 GCF_001515605.1 Sinocyclocheilus anshuiensis | reverse complement strand
GAACTTATTTTACTGTTTTTTCGGGATCTACTGGGACAGTGATAAAGATCTACCAGTCGATCGCGATCGACAGGTTGGCGACCACTGGCTTAAATTAAGCAAAACGTACTCTTTTTGGAACGGAAGAAAATGTACTCTTGTAACAGCGAAGCTCTGATTCGGGGGTTTTAACTCTTGATATCTGGCAACCGCACTCATGAAAGCTCGCCTAGCAGAGGCGTGTAGAGCTGTACGCAATAACATTTTGTCTCCTTTATTTGACGAAAATAAAAAGAGGTTTTTGGTAAAGTTTGTATCTTTTTGAATACATTTTAGTCTCATCCTATTTCGTCAACGAAATTGCATGTTGGTATAGTCTTAGTTATCGTTTATTGACCTTATTATCGTCTCGTCTTAGTCATGGGAAAAAAGCTCGTCGATGAACATTTTTCGTCATAGTCTTCGTTAACGAAATTAACACTAGTGTGGGCAGCATTGCCAACTGTGCTGTTTGTGATTCTCATACCCTGTTTGATACCCTCTCTCTTTCTCTGTCTCTATTAGATATTTGTGGTGACAGTGTGGCTTTGGGAGCTGTTCATGTTGCCTCTCTTCCTTCTTCTGCTCATTGGCTGGAACTACTTCCACATCACACCAGGCATGGCCAGCTACAGTCAGGACTTGGTGAGTGCTGTGATGTCGCCCACTCAGCTGTACAGAGAATGCTCCCTAATAATTCAGTCAACGCTGGTGACTCACAGGATTAAGAAATAAGCATCCATTTTAAACCTCACAGATTCTATTGAAGAATGATTTCAAATTAAGTAGACAGTGCTGTCATTTGTATTTGTTCACAGCCAAACATGACCAATATATGATACAATACAGGAAAAACATTAATACTGACATATTGCAATTCCAAATAATTATTTTAAAGTGCAATTTATTCCTGTAATGGCAAAGCTGAATTTTCAGCATCATTACTCCAGTCTTCATTGTCACATGACCCTTCACAAATCATTCTAGTATGCCAATTTAGTGTTTAAGAAATATCAACAGTTATGCTGCTTAATCACATAAACTGTGATATATTGTTTGAGGATTCCTTGGTAAATAAATTTGTTTTTAATGTCTTTATACTCTTTAATGCCACTTTTGATCAATTTAATGCTCCCTTGCTGAAAAAAGTATCACTTAGAATTAAAAAAACGTACTGAGCCCAAACTTTTGAACAGTAGTTTATGTATTATTAACATTTACATTTAGCTGACACTTTTATCCAAAGCAACTTACAAATGCGGACAATAGAAGCAATCAAAACCAACAAAAAAGCAATGATATGTAAGTGCTGTGACAAGTCTCGGTTAGCCTAAAACAATATACGTAGCAAGTTTTTTTTTATGATAAATAAAAAGAAAACAAGTAGACAGAATACAAAAAGAATAGATAACGGTATTGTTAGAGGATCTTTAAAAAAAAATAAAAAATAGAACAATTCAAAAGAAAAGAGAATGCTAGTGTTAGAGTCATTATTTATAATAAATTAAAAGAAAATAAGTAGAATAGACAAAGAATATAGAATGCTAGTGTTAGAGAGTCATTACTAATAATAAATTAAAAGAAAATAAATAGATAGAATAGACAAAATAATAGAGAATGCTAGTGTTAGAGGCACTTTTTCATTTTAAATAAAATTAAGTTAGAATAGAAAATAGAAATGTTTTTGTTTAAATAAAAAAAAAAACAAGCAGATAAAATAAAATTAGAATAGAGCATGCTAAAGTTAGATGGTCAAATGTATAATATTATATTCATAGTAGTAAAACAAAAAATGACTGTATATTGATCCATTATGATATATTATTTCATGGCTAGTTGTCAAACAAACAAAGACAAATAGTCATGAAATATTAATTTAAAATTGAAATTATTTCATTTTGTAACAAGAATGAGACTGGGGTGACATAAAACAAGCACAGAATGTAGAAAACCCGATATACACTTTATATACTATACCATCATTAGAATGTTGCTAATTGACCACTCAGAATGAAGTATTCCAGTGAGTCATTAGGTGCAATTTGCATCACATTACAAGACCAAAAACAGTCTTTTTACAGCATTTCTAAAGACATTAATTGGTCAGTCCATCGTAATAAGATCATGTTGTCTATGAATTCGACATTCACAAAGGTTAAGATGTCTGAGATGCTCCTATCACCCTTGGTTGTGAGTTTTAACATAGCAGTCACACTTTGAGTGACCTTCATCTCCAGTGGGTTGTATAAACCATATTTGAGTCCTTACTCAGAATGTAGCAGCTCTTTGTGCACCAGCAACCCGTCTCAGCGCCATATCTCAGGCTCGGGGTGGGGCTGCGCTCTCTGGCAACGTTAAAGCCAGCATCACCTCGCGCTCACCCCTCGGCCTAGCAGAGACAGAGCGCCACGGCTACATTCAATAGCATCGAAGGGTCAGGGATGACTTGATAGAGAGCGATCTAGGCACCCGAACGGCTGAGATTAAATGCGTGAATGTGAACGTGTTTATGTTGTGAAGAAATGAGATTGCTTGGTTGTGACATCGCTCTTGTGAGGAAGGCCCCTCTCATTCACCTCTTCCTTTTGTGCGAGGTCACCCGAGAGGCAGTTGCTACGGCAACAGGGCCTCTCCCAATGGGGGTGTATATACAAGCGAAGGTTTCATTACGAGGTGTTTGTTAAGAAAATGCTCCATTGCCCACGTGTGTCTCAATCTCATCCGCTCTCTATCTCTTTCTCCTTCTTTTGCAGGAGAACATGTCCGTGGCCGAGGACGAGGATGAGGATGAAAAGGTATTTCGCCGGTGCCACGTGTGCTTTTTGATTAACCGCTGACTTTTATAGAACCTGTCCTTGGGGTGCTGCATAGATGGGCTTTACGCTGTACCTTCAATACTGCATTTAACTCAGAACTGTAAAATATGTTCAAAATGAGGACAGACAATTCAGCAAGCCCATTTTCCCTCCAGTACTTTCACACTAGTCCTCTGGGAATTCTTGCTCATACGACAAATGGATTTGGTTGCTTTGCTGTGGTCCTTTGAAACGCAGAAATAAGCACAGAACGGCATCATTAATTGAAGTTTGCCTTCCGCTGGGGAATAGAGGCATTGTAAGGATTTTGAGGCAGGCATGGCTAAATAGGGAGGCTGGACTGCAGTTGAACTCCCCCTTTTTGCATTTTATTTTTTAATGCTTAAGATGAGTCATTAGACTAATTACAAATTCTCCCAAATCTGCTTAGATCCAATTATTCTTAAAATATTCAGTCATTAGAAACAGTACAAACATCTTTATTAAAAACAAAACAAAACATTTAAGCTGGCATGTAGGGCCCTATGATTTCCACGATGTGGAAAATAGGGACAGAATCGCAGAATCCAGTCATAAAAATAGAATTTAATGTATTTAATGTATGCAATGTAATGCACAATGTCATGGAATTTTCCCAATTTTAGATGAATAAATCAAAAGTAGGTTAGTACATTTAAATCAAAACATGATACGGACTAGTGTCTGTGAATATTAAGCTGCACAAATACTGTTTAAACATGAATCCTGCATGTTCTTTTTCGTTTACTACACATACTGAAGTGCTTGACACTCGCTGTGTTTTTCAGCCTCTGCTGCCTCAATATATGAGTACATAAACAATATCTAGAACTGCTCTTAGAGTCACTTAATGAGCATTTTACCAATTCTTTCGAGAAAACTATCCTCATATCATATACAAACAGAAACGTAAAGGTCTTCACAGCAACCCGTCAAAATAAAAGTTTGGTTTAACTTGAAGAAACTGTGACAAAAATATATAAATGTAATGATAGTGCTACTACTAATAACAAAATTATTATGAAAACATTATTTTTGAAGGTATATTTACCAGAAAAATGTAGGCTAAATACACAACACATTATTTAAAAAAAAAAATAATGTAAATTCTAAGATGCATTTGATTATTAAAATGTAATGAAACCATTAAAATGGAACCCAGAAAATTAATGGAAAACAAAGAACTTGTTAAAAACAAATCTGAATTTGAGAAAAAAAAATAAAACATTTCATAGGGCCTTAAAAATTATTTTTTTTTAAACTTGAAATACATTTCTGTGAAATATTGAAAGTTTCACGATTTCAATTAATTAGACATGCTTTTTGATGACTAAAATTACATTTAGAGGCTAGAAAAATTAGAACTGAAAAAAAAAAAATGGAATCCAGAAAAAAAGAAAAAGAAAAAAAAAAAAGAGGATTTAATAGGGCCCTAGGTATGGTTTCATTGTTTAGCGCATGTGGCTGGTAAACGGTCACAATGGTCAAAATCTGAA
>NW_015542406.1:1044146-1083690 GCF_001515605.1 Sinocyclocheilus anshuiensis | reverse complement strand
ATGCCGAGTGCTGAATAAATTCATAATGAAGCAGGGCAGGCTCATAATCATTTTAGTCCACGCTGTCTGATTCGGAGAAGAACGGGTTAACAGGAAGATAATGCGTTATTGCTTTCTGACTTGGATGTGCGGAAGTGTGCAGCTCTGAGCCTCCGAGCGCTGACCCTTGCGCTGTATGGCTAGGGCCTAGGATTCATATCCATAATGTGCTCAATATATTCTGCTATGATGACCGCAGGCTAGCTTCATCTGTTGAGAGGAACCCCTCTGTTAAAAACAGCTTCCTCTTCCAAATCCTATCCAAGCCAAGCAGATAATTCACGGATGAAATGCATGATATGTGTGTGAAAGCACATTAGCTTACGCCCAGCAGCTAAACAATTAAAATATATCTTAGAGGGAGAAACAAGAAAAAAAAAAAGTCTAATAAGTATGTGGATTGTGAATGTGTGCGTTTAAATTAAGCTAATGTCATAAAATTATATTAGCTTAGTTTTATTTATATAATTAGCCTGAAATATTACACCTTGTGATTCCATTCCTATGCATTTATTTATTTTTATTTCATTATTTATTTTTATTAATTAATTAGAATTACGAGTATCGGAATTAACAGTATTTTTCTAGTGATATATATTGTGTTTTTACACCCTTTCACGTCTTGTGTAAATGAAATATCTCCTTTCATTTATTTAATTACCCAGATGTCTGTGTTTATTTTAAGTTGTCAGCTCTAATTTAAGATGGCTTGTTTCAAAGTCCCGTTTTGTTTTTTCACTTGGACTTCGGTATCACGCAGGCAGATCAAACAGTCTAGCTTTACACTTCCTATCAAAGTCATCGCAGCTAATGTTTTGGGGTTGGAGAATGATCGGTGTTAAATTTGATCACTTCAAAAGCGCAGTTTTTTCCTACTCTTTGGTTAACATGGGGATAAAGGCTGTCCCCTCTGAGAAAGTTACGATTACCACCCGTTTTTCTGTATGTTTTCCCCTGGAGGATGTGAATATGTAAACCTGCAGCCGAGCGGTGCAGATGCAATGGAATGAAGCTAAAGAAAGCAGATAGGAGAGGCCGCGATACTGCAGAAATAATACACAACAGATCTCCTCTATGAGCACGAATCTGTCCTGGGGGAGAGAGGGAAATTAACAAATCTTCCCTTCGGCTTTCGGTATCAATTTTGTTGACGCTGGTTTTATCGCATCAGAAAACAAGAGGATGGAAGAGAAAACAACCCGCTGGATGTGTGTCCTGTATGACCAGTGAGGCCCTGTTCACTTGGCCCTGGGCACAAGGTCACCTAAGAGTACCACGCTTTGGTTAGACAGGCAGAGAGCTGACCCCCTTCTTCCGCCACACCCCAGGGTACCATCGGTGGTCTCCTAACCCGCAAGCCCTCTCCCCTCTCACATCTAACATATCACCTTCAGCACATACCACAAAGACAGAGTGTTGATGTCATGATCATTGTGTATTCTAGAGTGCACAATCCTGTGACATATCCATTTGGGAGCGCTGGGTGTTTTGTGCTTGTTTGTACTCTAGTTGTCAGCTTTAACAAACCCATTTGCAACACATTTTGACAATAACGCAGGTGTTTTATTTAGGTGTTTTCCTCTGGTTATTCCATTGTGGAATAAGTGAGTCGCGAATATTTGCACCAGCTTTGAATGAATATTCCAATTTGATGCCATTTACTCAATTAAAGGAATGTTAAATGAACCCTGCCTTGCGGTATTTTGATTGTGCCGAGCATCCTTGTGAAACTGCATTTTCTGTTCGCCTTTGTGCAATCTGTTCCCTATTAAGCCAACATAAAAGTTATTTGACAATTTCATCTGAATTGAGAATATGATCTGACACAGGTTTTCTAATCAGTAGACGTGTAGCTCGGATAGTTTATTTCTGCTAAAAAATTTGATTCCACCTCAGAGGCGGAAAAAAGGATGTTTGACTTCAAAGGGGTTCAGGGAGATGAATCACAGTAGTCCACAGAACTTGTATATTGTGCTTCTATGAATGCTTTCAGTGTTATCTTTTGGTCTCCATTAATATGAATATTTGAGGTTTGTCATTTTAAAAACTTGCAGCCATACCAAAGCAAACTGTGACAAATGTTACATAACACGTACAGTAGTGACCCAAAAAGATTTTGGACACTTTAAATCACACTTAAAAATATGATTAGATAAGATATTAAAGCAAAGCCAACAAACAAACAAAAAGGCCTATGGAACTGATGCCACTTTTCTAAGTCATTTTGGATCCCACTTTAACTACTATGTACTTACATCAACAAATAAGTACAATCTACCTATTGTGTTCATATTGTATTGCAAAACACTTTTGCTGTGGGTTCGGTTAGGGACAGGTTTGGTGGTATGGGTGGGTTTAAGGATGGGTTAAGGTGTAAGAGATGGGTCAACAGTGTAATTATAAATGCAATTACAGAAATTAATTTCAGATGTAATTACGTGCAGGTATTTTTAAAATACAAATACAATGTAAAAGCATGTATGTACACAATAAGTGCATTGTACCAAATGATTAATTTAAATGCAAGTACATAGTAGTTAAGGCCACCTAATTTAAAGTGGGACCCCATTTTTTTCCAAGTTAGTTTGAAGTCGATGTATTAAGTCAGTGCGACTGTGTTCTTGCAGAGTAACCAAATGTAGTGCTCATCACATTAAATATTTAGTACTGAACAGTAGATCTTTTATAATCTTACGGTTTACAACACTTTAGATTAAGTAGCTTACATTGGGGAAAGACTAAAAAAGTAAAAATTTCATACTTTTTACTGGTGTAACGGTACATGTATTCTTCACAAACCATCATGGTACAGATGTCACGGTTTGGTTCATGCAGTCAGATGACCAATACAGTCAGTCACTGGCAATCAATCCAAAAGGGGGCGCGCATGGTAATGCAACGATAACAGTCACAACAGGAAAGAGCAGAAGAAGAGACAATCTATGCACTAACCCAAAACAAGAATGGAGAGTTCAGATGGCACGCAAGGGCTCGAAGAACCGCCTGCTTGTTTTGCGAAAGTTTCAGGTTTTGGAGGTGCACCGGTTGACCGGCTATTAATCGGAAGGGGTTTTTAGTTGATTTTGGCCGATCTCTATTCCAGAATTGCACACAAACTGCATTGCAATCAATTCCCCACATGCAATTTGTGTGGAATTTTTATAAAGTTCGTAAAGAGGAGAAAATACTGTACCAGGGATATCAATCTCACTGTTCGTGATGCTTGAAATATAGGAAAACAAATATGTACGGGTTTATATGAACGTACCTTTGAGAGGAACTGGCCATCTTAATTTTTCCATGGCATTTTCTTTTCCTCTTACCTCCATATAATGCATATTTATTGTTTACAGTGATAAACAAGGCACTATATCTCTGCTGTTCCATAAGCGCCACCTGCTGTCAGAGAATAAATTGGCATTTTCATTCAGTCCGTCTGCTGGTTTTGTTTTGTTTTGTCTTATGTAGCATCATTTCACAAATAATTTAGCTTTAAATTATACAATCTAATTCAAATCAAAAACAGCTGCTCATGCTACATGCATGTAGCAATACTCTCAGTAAAAGAAAAAAAAAAACATTTCCTGTTGTACCGAACTCGTATCGAACCATGACCCCAAAACCGTTACACCCCTACTCAATTGTGCTCATAGGTTTACCTAGTAAATATCTGTTCTGTCAGATAGCAAAGTTTAAGATCTCACGAGCTGTAGAAAGGACCAGAAAAAAACTTTTTGTTATATTTATTAATAGTTAATTATTATTATTTTTTAATAACCTAGCAAACTTATGTTTTCCTTGAAAAGAGACTTTGTGATTATTTAAAATAAATGCCACTTGATTTAATATTTTGTTATATAATATATGACTTAAGTGTTCAAACATGTTCTGGGAGCACCGCAAGTTCATTTTTCTTGCGGTTGGTCTCGAGTCACGCTGTTCATTAAGCAAAGAAACACTAAAGACATTTGAGCTGATATCAAACACAGTTGATACACTGAAAGAATAAATCTTCTTCTGCACTTTATCCTCCTCTGACACTTTCCTCACAAAGCAGGGATTTGAAATGACTCATAACAGGAGGCATGTTGATTTTCTTTTGATTGATATCCTAGTCTCTATGTTAGGACATGCTGTGTGCCGCTGCAGTGCTGAGTGGAGGCATGACTGGCTTCCTATGGTTTCCTGTGTCTGGGGCCGAATGGAGAGTGACAGTGGGGAGTCTGGGCTGAGCTTTCCCAGGGGCTGGCTCACCGGGGCCGCTGTCTGGGGGACAGTCACTTAGACAAACATATACAGCGCTCGATCACACGTTTGTCCCCCCCCCCCAATACTCCCAGGGGCCGACTCACCAGGGCCGCTGTCTGGGGGACGGTCGCTTAGACAAACATACACAGTGCTCGATCACACGTTTGTCTTTCTCACCACCCCCAATACTCTAATTTATTCTCTCGCTCCGTCATTACTCCTGTCATTATTTTCTCCTTTTGATGTGAGGGCTTCTTGTTTCTCTCCCTTTCTTTCTTCTCTTCCCCCTTTGGAGAACTATACTCATGGGCTCTTATGCCGGAGGAATCTCTGATGTGATCATGTTGCTTTGGACGTTAGATTACCCTAGCAATCTTCTTAAAGTAAAATGGAATAGAATTTCTCTCTTTCTTTTTTTTCCTCATCGAAAGTCCATTTAGCCAATGTCTCTGAATTACACAGCAACCCAATACTGTGTGATGCATCAAATACAAGAAGACAATGGGATTTCCCATCTCTCTTACAAGAAGTAAAAACATTGCTTTGTATAACAGGATTACACTCAGACATTGCAATCTTTCTCCCACGAGCTCAGATACAGAAAACGATAAATCCAATGATTTCAACCCTGCACTCAATCTTGCCATAAGGTGGGCAACTCTTAGCTTTCGTATGCCAAGAACTGGTACTCAAAAAAGCTCGCACCCCAGGAAACGAGCCAAGACTTGCCCGGCAGAGACTTGCGGATTAGACGACCTCGCAAGTTGGCGTCTTATGCTGTCTGTGTTCAAGAACTCCCGAGTCTCTCTCTCACTGTATGCTTTCTGATTGCCATTTTTACATCTTTTTCCTCCTCCGCTTAATCTTTGATTGTGATGCACCTTTATTGTTTGCGCCTGACGAATGCTGAAATACTCCCAGATCCGTGACAGCTCTGGAGGAGAGGCTGACACATTTTCACGTCTGAGGAGATGTTACAGAAGCTCATTACAGGCCATTGACTAGATGAAATACTGGTGATGACACTCTGGAAATAAACTGCTCTTCCTTTGTCGGCGTCTAGCAGCTGACTTCCCTCATCAGTCTCTGTCTTTTTTTTTTCTTTCTCTTCAGGAATCAGAGAAAAAAGGACTGATGGAAAAAATCCACATGGTTCAAGAAATTGTGCTTACAGTTCAGAACATTTTAGATGAAGTGGCTTGCATTGGGGAAAGAGTGAAAAAGTAAGAACAGTGCATTTTATACCTCTTATGAAGCTCACGTATGCAGTTATGCTCATAAGCTTACATACTGTGTTAAGTTTTTTGTTGAATAGATTCATTCATCGTTTTTGTTTTTTATGAACCCTCTATTAAAAATACTGTTTTAGTGGCACATTCAAGTTGAAAATAAGAGGATTAATTTATAAAGACCAAAGATTTCTTTGTTGGTAAATACCTTACTAACATGATTTATCTAAATCCTCAAATCCATTTTTTTTTTACTTAAGTGACCTATTCCTATTGTGATTATTATTCATGTCTTTTCATATAATAATGCACTTTTTTGTCTACTTTATTACACCTTCAATCTCCAAAATTTGATGGCTTCTCAAAACCGTATGGCTTTATTATAATAATGTAATCTTAGATTTGTATTTTATTTTGCACTAAAACTCTGATGTAGGAAGGTGTATGTTAACCTGAACTGTTAATAAGTACTGTACATGTATTAATATAGCATGTATGTACTTGTACAGTATGCACATTTAATTTGTGTGTAAATTAATTCGGCTTGTGTCTCCATCGACAGCACATTCAACTGGGCAGTACCGTTCTTGTTGTTCCTGACCTGCCTGGTTCTGTTTCTGGCGACTGCCGCCTTGTACTACATCCCACTGCGTTACATAGTTTTAGCGTGGGGTAAGTAAGTGAGATACCATGTGTAGCCCTTTCACCCAATCATGCGTGATACTCCAATGCTGCTGTTAAGCTGTCTCCACTTTCTTTTAAATGGAAGTCATGCAGAGGTGTTTTAGAAAGAGTCACACTTTACTGTCTCTGAGCTTTGAGCTCGAATCTTTTACTGATGCCTGACGAAAGCTATTTAAAAAGTGATCCATTTCCATAACTCTACCTGTGACAGCTGATCAGAATCATGAACATGATCCGCTGTTGGCTGGGAAGGCCAGCTGCACCTCTCCTGACTGAGGCTTTGTAAACTTGTGAAAGTTTGATGATGCATGTACAGTAAGGAAAAAAAAAAAAAGAGTAAGCGAAGTTATTCTGCTGTTAATGCCCCTAATTTTACCTATGATGATTGGTTTTACAGTGTGCAGGAAAAAAAAAGAAAGAGATGTACACATTCTTATAAAAAATACTTTTTTTGCCTTAAATATGAAATTCTACATATTTGGGGTTAGTAATGTTTATGAAAGACGTCTGTTTGCTTACCAAGGCTGCATTTATGATATACAGTAAAAATATTATTGCAATTTAAAATACATTTAAAATAGAATATAGAAAACTACAATTTTCAGCTGCCAATACTCCAGTCACATGATCCTTCAGAAATCATTCTAATATGCTTATTAGCTGCTCAAGAAACTTCCTATTATTACCAATGTTGAAAACAGTTGTGCCGCTCAATATTTTTGTGGAAACAGTGATACATATTTTTTTCAGGATTGTCTGGTGAATAGAAATTTAAAAAAAAATGTATTTATTGTAACATAATAAATGTCTTATTGTCACTTTTGATCAATGTATGGTGTACTTGATGAACTTATGAGCATTAACGTATTATTATTTTTTTAAAGAATGTTTCTATCTTCAAATGAGAAAATTATGAAAATTTGTTGGTCAGATAATGTGGGATGTTTTCAATGTTGGCTCGATGTCACTGTTGCAGTTATATGGCATCATACAGTAGAATGAACCGTGATGACCGTATAGCAGACCACAAGTATTTATTTATATGCACGTAAGATCACATAGCAGAATGATATTCATATAGCAGATAACGTGACAAATGTTTGTTGGGTCAAGGTTTTTGTCAGTAAGATACGTGCAGGTGCGGCGGATAACTTTATTTATTAATGCATGCTTGTTTTCACAGGTGTTAACAAATTTACCAAGAAGCTTTTCAATCCATATGCCATTGACAATAATGAAATACTGGATTTTCTCAAGAGGGTGCCTTCTGATGTTCAAAAGGTAAGGGTCCAGTTTTACATTTAGAGGTAGAGGGAGGGACAAAGACAAGGAAGGAATTCCCTGAAGATGTCTGCATTATTTGCTCTAAGAGAATTCCCAAGTGTTATCCAGGATATTTCCTCTGGCTGTGTTTGATTATTAATGGACTCGTGCCTTTAAAGGCGGCCCCCGGCCCAATTATTTCCCAGCATGTCTTGATGGAGTCACCCGGCTGCCTGGATGGGGTCCGCTCTGATCTATCCTCGGCCGTAACGCTTCAGCCTTGTCCCTGATTATCAGTTTTGTCGGCCTGTGATAAAAGAAGGGTGCTGTAGAGGGTTCAGGGATTGGCTAAGGGGTCGGTGTCTGCACGCTGGCAGTGTGGCGGCCCCCGTCACATCAGGTTGGAGGACTCGATTAATGAAGTGTTGAGCCAACGCCGTCCTGCTGGGCGCCATATGTGATGAAACATTATCCATGGCTGATATGTCATTCGGGGTTACATCATAAGCCTGCGGACGTGCAGCCAAACGCTGAGAGTCTCTCTCCGTCTTTCGGACCCTGAGTGAGATTCTGAAGTCGGGATGCAAAGCAGGTCCTGCTGTCACGAAGCGTTTTCCGTAGGATACTTCTCTCCATCATCAAGGCTATTTAACTGTTGTCAGTGCTTCCTGTCATGCTTAGATACTGGAGAGCATGAGTGATTGGCTCAGACGAACCTCCCGGGATGAACCTCTGCAACTTTACGTTAACATATGTCTGTGTGGTTGGAGGAAGCCAGCATGACACACTGGTTTTGGCATGTGGAAGCAGCAAGTTGGCAAAACAAGATGGAAACCATTGCTGAGTTTTTAAGCCTTTTGAAGTATGTTTTCGTGGTTGGATGAACTGCCTGCTGTTCATTTAAATGGAACGCACCAAAAATGGGAAGACAGAATGATCTTTAGAAAAAGCAAAAACGTGCATGGCACTTTTTAAAGAACAAAATGCCAATAAAACGGCACAGTGGTCATTAAGCATACCAATAAAGACCAAAAAGGTATGCAAATCCTCGCTGTCCCCGTTAAGTTTAACATGTCCGAACATTTATGCTAAAAATGGATTGACCAAATAAACGGCACGTTACAAAAGCTCAAATTGACTCCTGTCTCACGGTTCCGAAAATGACTTGGCAATTAGTGCCTGTGCTGTTCTTCAAACGCAAACCCTCAAAACTGGACTTCATACAGCGGCCCTCTGTCCTAAAATAAGCAGCATCTGTCAGTTCTGAGGACAGTTTCATGTTCTGAGGCTGCCGCGTCTCTTTGTTCCCTTGTGCTCCATCTCCCATTCTCATAATCAGGGCCTGGTAATTAGTGTGCAGTCCGTACCTTACAGATACACCTCCAGGTTATTGTTTAGAGGAGAAACAAACAAGAAAAGCATTTGGACGCATTCTCCACGCTTTCGAGTCCCATCAGCCTCATGCCGTATTTAATTATTTGTCGATGCTGTATGTCATTTGGACTGCGCGGTGGCCTTGGACAAGAGAAGATGCCTTTAATGCCATTTTTAGAAGCTTATGATGAAATCATAGTGAATGCTTTTGGAGGTTATTACAAAACCAGGAGCACTTGGGCTCGATAATGTGTCCAAAATATTCTTTATGATACATGTATTGAGTAGTGGTAGACCAGTATTGATTTTCCGATATCTTGGAGAGCTGATGACCAATATAAAGCCGATATATGATACCACAGTGATTAATTTCAAGTTTTAAAAAAGATAGTAAATAACACATGCTGCAAGTAAATTTATAATTATTTTACATAACATTTACTCAATTAGAAATCATTTAAAAAATAATCAATATAAAAAATTCTGGATTTTCAGAGGTTTGCAAGATTCACGGAAATTAATATTTATTAGGTAGTTAAAGATTGGTTTGAATTATATAAATGCATATTTGCTGAATGCTGACATCATGAGAGGAAATTTTACAGCGTCTGCTATAAAATGCTATAATACCTGTTCATATACCGTGTCCTTTAACAGTTCTGTCTAATAGTGTATTAAATAGCTCAGTCAACCACTAGTATTGAATGGCCAGCAAGTTTGTAATTGAAATGCAAATGCATGTGGAATGCAACTTAAAATTCGGTACATTATCCCATTTATTAGTCATGGGATAAAAAGTGTCATTTTCACATGTCGAACCATCACATTATGACTTGATTCTTCTTGCAGAAGGAAAAGGACTGACTTTTTAGTCATATAGCAACTTCTTATTAAATGTTCAAAAGATGCATTTTTGAATGCCAGATCTGAATGTTTAATTGCAGTCTAGTAGTTGTACATAGATAAGCTGTGAGCTGCAGGAAAAATCTTTATTCAGTTTCCTCAGTGAAACTCTACTTTCATCATGACGACCTTCACCTCCGACCTGAGTTCACTCCCTGCTTTAAGTAAAGTAAACAGCATGTTCATCTGAAACGGGGGAAGTGTGTGATCATCTGTAACCGCAATGCCCCAGCCGGAGCTATACAGGCACGTACTCCTGCCTACAAGCTGCTATAATTAGTCTCCAACAAACTTTTCTCAGGAAGGACACAACTCGCAACTGCTCGGTTTGCGAGGACCTAAGACAGCGGGTCTGCTCAACCGGTATAGTTCCCATATAGGTGGGGGTGGTGTAGTCACCGCTGTGTCGGTACGGAACCCTTGACTTTTCAAATCTTTCCTCCTTGTGATTAATCCCCTCTGCTCCTGTGTTTAAAAAATGATTCATTACAGCCGCGCCCGCCTGGCTTTCCCCCTGCACCGGCTCTCCTCAGGGGAGCCATTACCGATAGCGGGCCTCAGCTCCGATTACCTGCGTCTGACCAAAGAGCTGTTTGTTTTTACAGGTGCAGTACAGCGAGCCGAGAGCTGAGCTCGGCAACCAGGGCCCAGCGAAGAAGAAACGCTTGCGCTGAAACCCGACGGACATGTCGGATGAAAGGGACGGACGGCGTTTCGAGGCACGGTCTGTTTAAGTCATAATGCCCTGTGCGAGTGGAGGAGGAGCCCCCTTTGTGCCAAACCATCCCTATTTCCACTGAGGTGTGTTCATCGGTTGTGTGATACTGTGTGTGTGTGTGTGTGAGAGAGGGGCCCCTCCTGACGGGGCCTTTGGCCCTCGCGAACTCACATGGTCGCAGTGTCTGAGCATATGAAGGTAAAGACGGGCTTCACCAGCCTCTGCATGTGTTCAAGCTGAAATGCAATGAAATACAACACAGCCTTTTCATATATTAATGCATTTTTAGAGACCGCATTCTGGTTCATTTAACAAACAAAACGTACGTGCTTCCTGTTGCTTGTGTTTACAGCAGGGAATATTTAAATGAGGGCAAAATATATTTATGATATACAGTACTTGTTTAAACTGTTTTAACATTTTTATCCCTGCAAATGCAACCTACTGTTCAAACTCGTTATTTTATAACCTATGCTGTTCGCTTATTCTATGAATCTCCCATGTTTTGTACATTTACGCAGAAGATAAACATGACTTAAAAAGTTTGACATCTTAAATGTGTTTTTCTTCTCTCGCATCCTTAACTCTGCGTTATTGAGTGCGTATATAAGATACACACAGTATTATTACCCAGCCCACACTTCAGAAGAGGATGCTGGTCACTGTTGGAGGAAAACATCAAAGTCTCTGTGTGTCCAGAGCAGTCAGCTAATGCACCGCTTTTGTAGTTCGCTGACAATAACAAGGTCCAGATGAGAGAGCTCATCTCTCATAAAGAGGGAGGGAGATTGAGAGAGAGAGGAAGAGAGAGAGCGAGTGAGTATATACACTCCATATCCCGCACTTAGCGTCTCCCATTTTCATTAAAATCACCTCCAGTGCCTAATGGCTCTCTACTAGACCCATCACTCTGTAGTGTTAGCACCAGTGATGGGGCTTCAAGTAGAGCAAATGGAGATTTCCTGCCTCATCAACTTATTTATTCATATTACAGACATATTCTAGCCTCTCCGCTATCAGAGAGTCATTTTTATAGAAAGCAACATTTCCAAAGTGGTGCATCTTGAATGTTGGCATTCAGAGTGTCGATTTGAAATTAATATTAAGCGATTATTAACATATTAATAAAGTTAGCGGCGAGCATCGTGTTCATTTGCACCTTTTTTACAGCGCTATGTTTTGTCCTTCGCCTCGATGTACAGACAACTTTATCAGAGCGAGCCGGGAAAAGTTTCTTTCAAAGAAATGTAAAACCGAACAGAAAGAAGAAACTTCCTCAGATGTCGTCCGCTCGCCTGCTCTCCCTCAATAATTTAGTGAGCGAAGTAAATAACCGAGCGGACGCTTTGTAAAAATAGCCGTAGCCATACAGATGAGCCCGAGACCCCAGCTCAGGGAGTTTGTTCAGACTGATTGGAGTGCTCAGCATCCCAGCCTGCCCCCCTCCATCTCTCCCACCCTCCCTTCACTCCTCTGCAGTTTGGTGCTGGTGAAAGAGCATCGGTTGGTGCAGCGTGAAGAGTTTGATTGGCTCTCAGGGACCTGCTGGAGCCTGGGGCTATCTCTTTTGACAGTCTGATAGAGACATCACAGCACTCTCCCAGGAGCTGCCACCGGGGGTCTGATTCAAAGCGAGGGGGAGTGGAGGTGACCCGTGACGCTCTGACGAGAGAAATCCCACACACAAACTCCTGCACCGACTCCGCTGGGGGGCCACAGAGAGGGAGCGCGAGGAGGGGAGGGCCAGTGTCCCTTAGCTCAGTAAATGAGACCCCATCAGATGTCTGCGTGAGGTGAAACCAATTAAACAATGCTTGCAGGAAAGAGCTAGTCGCCGAGTTGGCACCAAAACTTGAAAGCGAGCCTCTAAGTGGATGTGAAGTGTTTGTGCTGGAGGAGAGCAGCGGTCTTCAAAAATTCAAGACCGTCTCAAAAACGCAGATGAAATGAGAGGCTGCCGATTGGAATCTTTCGTAAAGAGAGGCCCGACGCAGCATTCATCTCTGAGAGCTCGTGTTGACAAGTGTTTTTGGGTAAACTGCCTTGATGAAAATCTTATGCCTTGATGATTCAGACATTTAGAAAAGTCCAATTGTGGGCACAATGCACAAAATATTAGCACACCCTCTAACATTCAGCTCTCAATTGTCAACTAAACGGCTCTAAACATCATCAACTGTGAATAGTTTTTTTTAAATAGGTTGTTTCAACAAAAAAATATTTTGTCATCACATGGCCTGTGATATTGTGGCGTGTTGTATTAAGACTGAATTTTATAGTTAAGTTCATTGAAAATAAAGATTTGTTTACTAATTAGACATTGCTAATTGGTAAAGGATGCTCTCTTCTTCAGCTTTTATGTTAAATATGCACTGTAGATCCATTAACTATAGATCAACAGTTGTATACACATTTTGGATCACATAAAAAATATGGATAGAAACATGCAATCAAAATCAAATCAAATAAAAAAAATAAAAAAAATTCATACTTGCCCTTGATATTTTATTTTATTATTATTATCATTTATTAATTTATTTTTTACCTGTGTCCTTCTCAGTGGCTTCATTTTAGATTTCTAATTTGTGGCCAAAAAAGTGACTATTTGACAAAAACTGACTATTTTATTCTCCTGAACACATAAGATTGAAACTTGCTTCATTCACAAATTGTTTTTGCAATATTTAAATTGTATTAAATTCTCAACTTGATTAGAAACCTAGGGATGCCCCCCTCCTCCTGTGTTGTCTAATAAACAAAATCATGTTTAAAAAATGATCAGTTTGCCTCAGTCTCCTGGGATTGAAACCTCAAACCTCTATAGATTACTAAACAGGCAATATGGTCCCTGAATATGTTCCCCAAACTCACTAATGAACATCTCATCCACACAGCAGTTAACACTGCTTGCATCATTCTCTCCCTCTCTTTTTCTCCTTCAATAGTTGTTGTTTTGCTTGGTATGAAGCTGATGTCTTCATCAGCCTGTCAGAAAGGAAGTGCCTGCAGCTGTGGCAGGTCCCCCTAGAGCCTGTCGCACTCCTTGTTTCCATGGTAGTCCTTCAGGCAGCACCATGGGCAGACTGTGCGCAAGGACCCCTACAACCTGTTTTTTTTTCCCTGATATGCAGCCCCGAAGCGGGCGTCAAACTGAAATGCCAAATAGCGAGACTGCTGCAATACTTCCTTTGCAGGTGGCGCATTCTCTTTCAGAAACAATGCCAACCAAATCTCATTTTAATAAGATGCCCCTGTTCCCCCTGTGTGAAAATGACCCTCCCTCAACTTGCCATGTATTCCTGCGGAGTCTTCATAAGGCAGCAATAAGCAAACGCTTCTTGTTAACATAAAGATGTCACATTACTTTACTTTTGATTTGTTTTCCTTAGTAGTACATCCAAATAAAAACACATCAGAGACTCGTCGTGTTGCTGAGGGGCTCAACATCGCTGTATTGAGATCGCCGAGGTCAGGCCTCAGTTCTGACACCAATAATGAGAAGGGCTTTCCTGGAATCAGACACTAATGAGATCCAAATGACAAAACCGATTGTTTTTACTCTTCTCAGGGTGGGCCGCACCAACTGAGGACCTTAACCTACACGCTTAGCCTGTCTAAGATATTCCCACATCTCCTGTCTGTACTACGGAAGGAAAGCCGCTGTGGATCAGTCAGCAACGTATATGCAGATGAACAAAGACTAGCCAACACGAGAGCAAAGATTACAGTCAGAAGCGGGTACAAATATTAATTACATTTTAAAGTCACGACTGCAATTGAGCCTGAGGGTGCTTGCCTCTGTTCTGCGAACTCGTAGTTTGCATGTTATTTATACAGTGGGCGTATTACGCTCACTGACACCGAGCCGTAATTTCTCGCAATACATCAAGTGCGCTGAGGTAGCCTTTAAGAGCTTAAATTAAGTCGCTGGCCTTTAAAAGCATCTCTCTTAGGGGCCTGTCCGGATTAATAATTTCAACTGATTTGGCTTTAATATTATTCGGAGTGCATTAGAATGTGGCTAACAGCTGGGGTGGAGGCCAGTCTCAGGGGCATTGGCAGGGGCGAGGAGTGCCGCTGAGAGACGGAGTGCAAGTCTGAGGGCAGGCGGGCGAGTGAGCAGCGTGGGGCCAGAGGTCCCTCTGTTACAGGTGCGGCCCTGACAGGCTCGGCTCTTGGATCAGAAAGGCCAGGCTTAGATGAAAGGATGATGAGGAGGGCCGCCGACCGCCTCGGAAACAAAGTCACCCCCTCTTCTGCGCTGATAACCGGTTGCGAGGAGCGTGTTTAATTTCTCCATCCTTTTCTTTTCCTTTTATCGTCAAAGCAGGGAAATGTTAAACAATGTTAATAGAAAAGGACAGCCCTCTTGGTGACACATTATAACAATAATCAAGAAAAAAAATGTAGCTTAATAAACATGGGAAATCTCTTTCTCTCCATCCCATGACTGAATTGCGTTGCGCACCCTTGAGGAAGGACCTTGAGAACAGAACGCCACGGAAGTGGAAATTGGTGAAACGATAGAAAGGAAGATATGGGGATGGAAAGAAAGAGAAAAGGACACCTTTGTTAGCTATCAATGGTCGGTGTTTAGCTTGCGCACAACCCGTCAGGCAACAATACACAGAATAATTTAACCACATATTTCATTTTAATTAACAGTGATATAATGCAATGTGACTCTCAGCCTCCAGAGGAAAGAACACAATATTTGGCTTGATGAATCTACTGGAGCCTCTCGCAGTTTCTCTTCTCACCTCATGGGATCACCTTCAGGTATCATTAGAGATAAGCAGAGATCTGCTTTTTGTCTCACGGTAAAAAAAAAAAAAAAAAAAGTGCAGACACGTGGGTGACTGCAGAAGTGTTCAATATTAATAGCCTTTCATCAAGGACACAATTAGGACACCTCTATTTGACACATTCTATAGGAGTCAGATGAATATGTATATCTGGTGTTCTGGAACGTGCCAGTGCACAAAAGCTACAGGGTGAAATCACAGGACGGTAAAGGCTTGCTCAAAAAGACAATTGGACTGATTGCTTTTTACAATTCAGCCCGGTTCACGCAACACAGCACAAGCAGTTTGTAAGCAACAGTGTAACTGCAAAAGTGACTTTAGCGTTTTTAAACAGAGTTTTTACTACGTAGCAGAACTGCAGCTCAATAGAATAAAATAAAAATCAAGTGAATATTTTCAGCCATAAATTATGAACTATAGACTAAATGAAACCCATAAAATAAATGGCTTAAATAGTTTAAATTCAGTCAGAAAGTGATGCTTGTGTATTTTTCTGTTCAACTTGTTTTACAAACCTTGAAAATATAAAAAATAGGGCTTACTTGCTTCATTTGTGTGCAGTATGAAACAGTGCTAACTCTATAGTTACAAAAGGTAAGAATTTACAAAAAAAAAAAAAGAAAAAAAAATATATATATTAGATTACATTAAAAATGTATGTGCTATATGTTGCAAAAATGATGTCAAAAATTGTATTTTAACTTATATCAACAAAAGTCATTTTTATGGGTTAGATCATGTTAAAAAACAAATTAAGGTATCATTTGCCGGTTATCATGTTTTCAGTGTAAAATATACTAATTAATGGAAAGTTGCATGCAAAGAATATTCTCTGTTGGTCTGTTCCCTTTTTTTTCCAATTACTGTAAGGGTTGGTCTCATCTCTGGTGAAAATAATTGTTACATTCGTCTTTCCTTACTGTGTAAAAATGTCTTTGTTTTACACCAAAAATCAACTTGGAGTTATTAAAATCACCCTACATATCAATTATAATTGGAGACTGAAGTTTACAAAGGTCACTGCCCACTGCCACTGATAGTATAGTCAATCTCTGGGCAGGCTTTGCCTCCTTTTTCATTAACAAGGCCTGCTAATTACAGCCATATGAACTGTCCTCAAGATCTAAAGCATGCCACTGCGCACAACATAATTGAACACACCATTGATGTAAAAAAAAAAAGATTTAACTTCATTTAAAGCGCCTGACTCAGATTAATTAGATGTGGTCTTGCGTTGGAACCACTTTGCTCTGTGATCATGGTTTAAAGGGTCCAGTTGTGGAGATATTGAAATGATGTTTGTTTTGCTCATGAGTCTACGGTGTCAACCACCAGGGCCCAATTAGCCAGCAAACTGAAGCCTCTGTTAGTTTCTCCTCTTTAGCTTTGACAAGCAGTGGAGGCCCATGTGGTTATATTTTTCTACTTAGCCCTATGCTACAGCCGCGCTGTGCACTGTTCAGACATGCGGTGACTGTGTAGTGAAATGATAATTCCTGGATTACAAACACATCTGTCCCTCTTCAGAACTGCAGGGAAAAAGAAGCAGAGGTGGAAAATGGATGTAAGTACATGACATACATCATACTACATAACTGTACATAACAACAATGGCATTTTTCAATCGCTTGTTGCATATGAAAATAAATTAGAATTCAAATGATTAAAACGCTGGTTAAGATGAATGTGTATATAAATAATGTATGGAATGTTCCCATTTTTGTGGATATTCTGACAGTTGCTATATTCTTTGTAAGCCCGGTAGAAAACGTACAATGAACAGTAAGATGATTTAGTGCTTGAAAGTTTCTAATAAAAATCATATTGGATAAAACATCCAAAACTCACACAGATGTCATATTTCTTCCTTTGTGGTTGGAATAAACATGTGGTTCTTCAAGACAAATGATTTAAAGCAAACTTTGAAGACACTGATCATTGCCCAGGCTGTCTCTCAGCGAGAGCAGCATGACGGTAGATACTTTCCACGATTTGTTCATATTCTGCCTTTTGAGAATGTCTACCAAGTGCATCATCTGACAGCAAAGACTTTTTATTATCCTAAAGGGATAGTTGGAAAAAAAATCTGAATGTCATTTACTCATTATAGTGTAATAAATTTAAAATCCGTATTTAGGGGAAATTTAAAGCTGCTCTTTTCCCTAGATTGAAAATGAATGATGACCACAGCTTTTTACAGGTCCCCACTATATGGAGAAAAAGAAGCTTGGACTTATCCCTTGCGTTCCATTCAAGAACATCTCTGTACTGTAACAACGACATGAGCGTGAGTAAACAATGACTGTATTTGAATAACTGGGTGAACTACCTCTTTAAGTATTTTGATGGACAGAAGCATGCGAGTGTGTGTCGGAGGGGTACGGGGTGGATGATGGCAGGAGGGGGAGGAGTCTAGGCATGAGACAGACAGGGGGAAACAAAGCCATCATCTCCCTGTGCTTGCCCTTCTCTCCCCTCTCCTCCACTGCACCAATTACTGCCTCCCCTGCTCACCCATCAGTATGCAGCAGGGCTCACTCGCAGCACCACTCGCCCCAGGCCATTGAATACGTTACCTCTGCTATGGGGTGAGGGGCTCCGGGGCAGTGCGCCCCGTAACCCTGTGGATAATTTGGGATTCCTCCTCCCCACTGACGAGGAGAGGAGTGGTAAAAAGAGAAAACAAATAAAGGAATAAGGTCTGCCCAGACACCTACCCAGAGATCTACTGATTTATTGATTCCTTCCTTCATGCTTTCATTTGATTTGTGTGAAATTGTAATTAAGCTAGCTATTTATTAGTCCTCCATGGCAAGACTTCAGCTAACACTATATTGGTACCTACAGGTAGAGCCGTTCGCAATACATAATGAACTCTAATCTGTTCACTATTGAATAATGAGAAGGCACTCGGTCCAGTCTGATGATGATCCAGCAATGATAATGACTTGAGCTAATTATTTGAAGCGTTTGGCTTGAATGACAGTGATGTGGGGGACAGAAATTTCATTTAACAGATCTCAAACTGAGAAGGTGTTTAGTTGTCTTTAGAAATCCTAGTAATATAGAATGAAAAAATAAAGTTTTAAACAAGCCACTGCAGTTTACTGCATACATTATTTTGTCAGCATAAGAGTTCAGATGCAAAAGCCTCTATAAGTGCAATCTGAAATTTTCTTCTAAAATGAGCATTCAGTTATTTCACTTTAATGGCAATGAAAAGAACCTATTCAAGTGAAATGACTGAACCTACACATAGGAGCCTGATAAAAATGCTCGTTTTAGAATTTTTTTTCAAACGGCACTTAGAGGCTTTTGCATCTGAACTATGTTTTATTTGGAATTGGAGGGATAATACTCCTCAACTTTTAATGTAAAGGGTTAGTGTATAGTGAGAAAACTGCAAAATTAAGGCTACTCGCAAAACGTGGACATGAAAAATGTATTTAGGTTGAAGTGATTTTATAGGCTAATCTCACCTGTATATTATCTTAATGCCTACAAATCAATCAGCCTAGCAACAAGAAGAACCACTGCAGCAATAATACAGTCCTCTGAGGTAATTTTCATTAACTGAAAAACTGATGCATGTTCAAGTCATGTTGGATAGATCGTATTTACATGCTGAACACACATGAACGCCACCATAAAGTCGTTATTACAAGTGGGAAACTTTTCCTGAGTTGGGGCGTGTCAGTGAGAAAACAAGTGGGATGCAGTCAAAGACTATAGATATGCACTGTCTGTATTGATGGTAAATTTGTTGAAATTAATAAAATGCTTATTTTTTGTCATGTACAATAAAACTACGTTACATAAACAAAATATTATATTATTATATAATTACCATAGTATATATAATGATTCAGTTAACATCACCTTCATAAATGGAATAAACCAGAAAAAAGCAAGAACACGATGCACATTCTTTATTAATCATTTAGTAGATGTAGAAGTTTTAAAAATTGTTGAATTTTATATAGAAAATTTAAATCACCATCTTGTTCTGACCAAAGTGACAAACGCACCTGACGTCGTAATTACGACTTGTCAACTCGTAAATACGAAGCTTCTAGGAGGACTTGAATGCACCATGAGAAACAAGATAAAGATTCTGTGGTTTGGACTAGTGGTCAACTGATATATCGCCAAGGCCGATTTGTTCCTTAAACTGGGATCCAAGGCCGACACTTGTTCCTTAAGCTGGGATCCTTCTGATATCTGTACAAAGACGTGGACGTTGTTTAATCCAAATGCGTCAAAGCGAAGTATTTCAGAGAGTAGCGTAACAGCGTAATGAGCAAATTGAAGTACCGAGTGTTAATATAGGCCCACAAAGTGTTTATCTCATCTAGTTTCTGTTTATTTCAGAAACTTTGCACTTGTCTACTAACACTATACCATTTTTTTATATTTTGTTCAGCGTAGAAAATTAATTAGTTAAAAAAAATACATAAAAAGAGAAGATTTGTTGAAGCTGCTTTGCATAGCCTCTATATGTAAGTTTGCGTATCCGTAGACTCCTACATGCTGGCCTTCAAGCCTAGCCAGGGCTCTTCCCACTCGCCAGCCAACAGATGCATGGAAACAAACACTGCCCCACAGAGCTACTCTTGTCATGTTGGAATAAACGGTGCGATGAAATTCTGCAAAATGAGAAAAGCGAACCAGGGAAACTTTCCACTTCATTGTGCTGCCTAACTAAGTTAGCAGCCGAATGGGCAAAGAGGAGAGAGAAAGGGGAAAAATGCTAAAAGCGCTTATCATCAGACAAAGCTCACATTGCACCCAAAACATTTTAGAACCGAGCGGCTGACATAAATGCCTTTTTAATATGCCTCTGTTTCTCCCCTAAAAAACAGTTAGAATAATTGATTATTGCATTAGTTAATGTAGCGATGAATCAATTATCAAATGTGTCAGTCCTAGCCGGGGAAACAAGGGAGGACAAGAAGATGGTAGACAGTGAATGTTATAGAGCCATGGGGAATTATGGGACTATTCAGAACGCTGTATTCATTGGTTGGTGGAAGAATGGTTTGTCTCTGCATGGCGGTCTGAGTTGAGAAAGGGCGAACCGAGGACATTAAATCAACAGGCCAAGAAATCTCACAGCACGATAGTTTCAAATAACTCTTAACAATTAATTGATGAGGTAAAGTGAGATGAGGTAATCCACTTTCAATAATTGAACAGCCAGCACGATATGTTTTATAAAGTCGGAACAACACAGGCTAAAACAAACACAATCATGAAATGTAGCTTCTCTAATTCATATCTCAAACCATCTAAACAGAACAGTATAATAAAATGTTTTATGCCAGGTGTATGCGATATTGAACAAACCGCTTGACACTGATAATAAATCAAGCAATAATTTCAGATGATTTTATTATGTTTTAAAAACAGACCATTAGCATTTTTAATTATTCATGTGCATAATAATAAGAATAGAACGTTAGATACTACACAACAATATGATTACGATTAAAATTTGAATATAGCGAAATTATCCTAAGTTTAAATTTGTAGAAAAAGCGTGACAAAAATTCAAATTCAAGGTGTTTGAATCGAGTCCACAATGCTGAATGTTGGTTGAGCTCTTCAAGAAAAAAGCTTTGACGCTGATCATTTTCCAGGTTGTCTCTCAGTGAGTCATAGAGCAGCATGACGGTAGGTAGTGTAAACATTGTCGGTCTGTGGTTAGACGTGTAGGGGAAGCTCTCTCCAGCAGAGGGGCACCTGCTTCTCAAAGCCGGGCCGCTTAATCACTTTCATCTGGGCCCCCTGCTGCCTCGCTAACCTGGTCTTACTTTAGAAAGCAGATCTGTCTTTCACATCCTCACACACGCCTCCCTTTCTTTTGCTCTCAGCCTCGGTTGTTTTACCTTTCTAATTCGGCCCAGATGTGACGGCCCGCACTGCCGCCCGTTCTTCCCCCTCTCCCTCTCGCGCCCACCTGCTCGCTGACCTGCGGACCCCACACCCAGTCTCTCATTTGATTTCCCTTCTCTGGAGTGAAAGGGCTGTTCTGTAGCTCATCGCAGCGCCTCTTTTTGCTTTGCCCCGTACTGCCTGGAGGGTCTGTGTTCTGCGTTGGTGCCGAGAAGCGCTGGCAGACCCCTGTCTCAGTCGCAAGCCTTCATGGCTTTTGTTACTCCTTCAATGACTCAATCAGAAGCTCCATGCCTGTGGCCTCTGAATAACCCACCTCCCATGTAGATGGCTCTAGACCAAGGACTCATACAGGCAGTCTTTGAGGACGCACACAATAGCAGCGGTGTTATTTTTGACTCGAGATGTATAGGAACTATTTCAATCTAAAAATTATTTCGACACACTCATACTCTGAGGAAATTACAATATTGGCCAATTATCATCTGAAGGAATTGCATTATAGGAAAGAAAGGGCTGGTTTGTGGAATCATCTCGGCTTTAATTGGATTGGTCCGGTTGGACATCCCAACTTGACGGACAGCCCAGATCTCTCTAGACCCGCACAAGTCTGCGTCTGCCTCTGTTGGACAGGCCTCAGTAAATAATCTCTCACTGCTAAATGCTCACTGTTAATTGTGTTTCCTTTTTTCCCAGATAATTACGACAACACCTCTGCGCCTCAGCTTGAAGGACGCACTCCGCCAGGGCCTAAGCAGGTGCCTCTTACTGACTGACAAGAGCTGTCAATCACCCGTAAAGAGCTCTCCACTTTCCTTCAGCTGTATGCTGCGATATTCCCTTTTGTCAGTTTATACCAAACACAAAATGAAAAAGCCGGGGCTTAACCAGGTAGCAAGCAGGCCCCAGACTGTCAAAGGGAATTAGAGCGAGCATGTCTGCTTCTCTCCACTCTATCTATGAGGCACTCACAGCGCTGTTCCTCGCACATGATAAGGGCTTTTACTTATGGGACCTGCCGTGATTAAGAGTCCCTGGGTAATAGAGCCTTGCCTTGCTGCCGCCATTACAATAGTCGATGAAATTACTGACATCTTTTCAGTTACAGACTGATTTTTCTTAGCCAAGAAGGATAACCATGTATTTAAAGGCACAGTTCACCCAAAAATGTATTTGTCATTTACTCACCCTCATGTCATTCCAAATCTGCATGATTTTCATAGTTGGGGAGAAAAAAAACAAGTTTTTAATGCATGTCCATGGGGTCCAATGTTGATTAGACCCCAAAGTCTTCAAAATATCTCATTATAAAATGGATAGTTCCGGTCCTTGATTCTGATTGGTTGCTAAGCGGGCTTCGCATCGTGCCTAACAACGCCCCTTAGCTGTTATAAATTCACTGTAAACCACAGCTTCTTGGGGCTTATTGCTTTATGTTGTGTTTCACAGAATAAAGAAAGTAAGGTTTGAAAACAAACATGAGGGTGAGTAAAAATCAACAGAATTTGCATGTTTGGGTAAACTTTCCTTTTAAGATAAATGTAACATGGTCAAAAACTCCCAACATATAGTATTCAGGCAAAATCCTAATATGCCTTTTAAAAGAATATAAATATAAATATTTATAACAAGATTTATAACAGACTGCTCTTTTCCATACAAGTGAATGGTGACAACTTCTTTCAAATTTTCAGTGGGAGATTACTTATATTTCAGAGCTATCACATAAGAAGACATAGATTACATTGAAAAAGTCATACAGCTTGACAGTTCCTGGTCCCCATCCACTTTCATTATATGCAGGAGAGCAGTTCAGACTTTTCTCCCAAACAAGATAAAGGCGAGTAAATAATGACAGAATTTCAATTTTGGGGCAAACCATCCCTTTAAGTGTTCATAAACCACTTGTTCCTCTAATCAACCCAGTCATGCTTGCCATTTCAGCACACAAACACTGGTCAGACGAAGCAAACAGTACAATAAAAAAAAGCAGAGCATCTTGTCTGCTCACTCTCCACATCTTCCACTCAGACCATTTGCATGGCCACAATTAAGAATGCTAATAGAACAACCCAGACCCCGCCTTTGAGGAGGATGGAAAGAGGCACCCCTATTGTTATTCTTATACCTGACCAGGAGGGCACTGTCACGCTGTGCTGAAACAGCCGGGCTCTCAGGAGAGCATAATAAACTAACCGAATCAAAGATGGGCACGCTGGTGTGGCCTGGCACTCCTAACACCGGTCCTTGATCAGTTAGACGAGCCGGAGAGATGGAGAGCCAGCGGCCATTCGTGCAGAAGTGGCTGAGGCTGAGCGGGAAAGCAGGTCAGAAAGTCAGGGTCGCTAAGCACCACTGTGCTATAGAGCATCTCTGACAGGACAGGGCCAAGAACGGGGAACAACATGAGGTTTAGGGGAGGGGAGGCCAAGAGCACTACTACAGTTTCTTATTTAGTAGTGGACGAGTATAATGTGTTTTGAATATGTTCTTAAATGCAATACAGTGAGACTTACAGTATAGTCATACAAACATACATTCACATATATACAGTATGCAGAGAAAATCAATATCACAATATGTTCCATCACAGAGTCCATCATTTGCCATGCCGTCTGTTAACCTGAAATAGACAAGCTAACATTTTTTTAATTAATTAATTACTAGGAATTTAGCTCATAATATCGTGATGTGCAATTAGAAACACTTGGACATTGAGAATTCCTGGCCCGTATGTGCAACATAGCCTTCAGTTAATCATATAAAATGTGCTTCTATTTAAGCGGTCAGCTCTTTAGATCTGAGACATCATCAGCGTGATGTGTCCTGATATCGATAACCCATTAATTCAACCTTCGCGAGACATTTTCCAATGTGAAGCCGTTTCTGACACACACACACACACACACACACACACACACACACACACACACCACAGCGCTGGAGAGATTCCGAACTCTCTCTGCAACCTAGCAACCCGTCACACATAGACAAGATCTAGACAGGCACTTTAGGGGAATTCAATTCACTTGTCCACAGTGAATAAGACTGAATCACTTAGACATCTGAGGTGATTTAATAGTGTTAACATACGTAGCGCCTCAGCACAATGACACAGGGAAAAAGGGGCTCTTAGGATTATTACATTGACTGAAAAATAAGTCACTTTCCTGGGTTCGCAAATATCATTTTTCTGCATGATACTTTCCAGATAATAGCAGATAAATTGAGAGATGGCCATATTATTCATGTCAATGTTTAAGAAATCTGTCCTTTTCCTGGTTCTATTGGGCATATACTGAACGTTAAGCAAAGCACATACAGCTAATGTTACCAAATCACATGAATATGGAAATAAAATTAATTCGTGCACCAAATTGCAGGACACGCCCGGTGTCCTTTTCCACGCACGTCAAGCAGAGATAGAGTACTGACTTTCTATTTGGAGTACTATTCTGAAAAGTAGTCACACATTATTCAATACTACCCAGCAAATGTTTCTTGTGATTAAGTTTTGGCCATCAAGTTTAACACAGACACTTGTAAAGCAATAATAATGGTAATATTTAAAACAAAGATTTGTTTTTAATAACTTACTGTACTTTCTTGGAATATGTTTATAATACTTGACCATATTGCAATTGCCTATTTAAATGTCATGCAGAACAGAGGACAAACAAAAAAATAATATTTTTTCAATGAAGTCATCAAAAGTTTGACAGTTCCCTAAACACCTGGAGAGCGGGACAGCAGCCACGGGATGTCTGTAAAACAGACGAACGAATAAACAAATGATGGAGAAACAGCGGCAGAGATGAGAGGATGTGAAGAGTGTAGGTGGCCTGGCCAAGACTTCCTCACAGTCACTCTTCTGACCGTAGGAGGATAAAAATCTGGAAACATACTTTGGCTTTTTTTTTTCTATTTTATCATCATCATCATCATCATCATCTCCCTCTTGCAGCCTCTCTCTTTTTCTTGCTTTTTTTTTTTCTTTGCTTTTTTTCATTTGCAGTTCTAGGCCTGATACAACGGCCATGGCCATATTATTGGAAGATAAATGAAGGCTCAATATCTGCACCCTTCTGCAGCTGCTGTCCTCTAATATCCTTTATTTTGGAGATATGGAAAAGCTCATCTCAAATGAATGATATATATGCATAGATCTGACAAAAAAGATCCATATTATTATTCCACTAACATTTTAATAACTATATTAATTCATGCACATGAATGCAAGGGAAAATCTGTGATAGTATTTGCTAGTTTTTGAATATATAATTCTTCATTTCATATTTATGAAAATGTATTTCCGTAAGTAACGGCAATAATAACCGCCCTCTGTTGGGACTCCAGCCATTTTTATTTTTAAGCCCATAGGTGGCAGTATGCCACCACAAAAAGAGCTGCAAGCATGTCTCCACCACATGGCAGAAGCAAGTCTGAGCCTCCTTCACAGATTTAATTAGACAGAAACAGATACATACATGTTCAGTCTTCAGCTGCCATTCCTCATTATTTTTTCATCGTCTGCCGAGTGGTGGAAAAAAAAGCTAATCCTCTTTTGGTAAAGTTTTTTTTCGTGTTAAAATGTTGCTTCACACCTCTGAATGATCAAGATGATTGTGGTCAAAAATGGCAAGTTAAAGCAAAAGATTCTATTACATTTTTTTTTCTTTTGAAAATTATTTAAAAGAAACGCATTCGACTACCACAGGCCAAGGGACCCATATGCAAATCCATGTATAGGCAACTGATGAAAAAAAACTTTATTTTGGATTTAGTTACAATTATAACTCTAAAGTAATTCACATGACGTATGAGATTATCTGCCACTCAAATTGTTTAAGAGTGAATTCTCGATTAGTTTTAAATAACGTATTACAAGTTTTCAAAGGACATGATACAGTAAAAGCAAATGACTAGATTTTGAACAGGAGGTAATTTGATATTCACATATGCCTTTTTGAGTGGAAGGACGTAAAAGCCTCAGAAAAATGAAATAAAGGTATCAGAATAAAAAGAACTGCTCCGGGTGTGCAATATCCCACGCACCCTTATGCGAATCACAAGGCAAAAGCTTGCAAATGAAAACGGCCTGGTTAATGAACCCAGACAATCTCCAGCACACATATGTATGGTTTTGCAAAGAAGCGTACCAAAAATAGTCCACCTGCCTACAAGACAAAGCAGAGAGCTTACAACTCGGTGAGCTAGAGTTTGATACTGTTATGACAGACAGAGAGAACAAGCAGACAGGACAGAGATACGGCCTTCCTCTTTCCACATGAATTAAAAAAAGGATCAATTAACAGCGATGAAACCCACTGCAGCATACTGACTAGCTGGTAGTCCAATCAAGCCTTGAAATGCAGAGCAGTTGGCATGTCTGCCATTTCTTTCCTTTTTTTATCCGTTCAAACTTAATCCAGCGTAGAATGACGTGATGGAAATGACCGGGTAAAATTAGCATCATATGAATAACTATTTACAAGCTATTGACAAAACACTTGCATTTGCTGATTTGTGATTTCGACATTAAAGTGTGTCCAACACTGAACTTTATGCTCACGAAAGGAAATATTATGCGGATCGAAAAGGGCCTCTTCATTTCTGCGACTATTTTTCCTCCCTTTTTTCCATCTTTGTGTCCACCTTTATCATGGAAATTCAGAGCAAAGCCGGGCTATTACCGACATCAGCGTTAGCTTTTGCTGACTCGCAAAACATCTTGAGCCGGGGATGCTTTTGCCCTCACAGTCGTGCTGGATAAAAACAACATGGTCACAATATGGGAATTCGCGAATTGAAACTTGATATTGACAGCTCTTATGAAAATCCCACCAATAAATGAAATACAAAATTATGACCTTCAGAAGTATATCCATCACACAATCAAATCATAGCATGTGGGTATAAACAATTAAAGAAAAATAACTGTTAAAGTAAAGTTTACATTTTTAGATAAGCCCTAAATTTGGTAATTTAACAAATATAATTACATAATATAGCTAGTTCTACTGCTACGTGTTTGCACTATTAGACCTCCATATAAACAATCACAGTCTGCACTCTGCAGTAAGCTCAAGTCACACACACACACACGATTGGAAAACACGGTAGCACAGCATTCACACAGCCCTCCGCACACTGGTGGTCTTAGGATTATGTAGTCATATATTTGCTTGTTTTTAATAATTCATCCAGTTATTATAACAATATTAGCAAAGATTAAACACAGGGGCGTTGCTCATTACGTTGGGAACACAGCACACCAAAAGCTCATTTCCTGTGGAGGCAGCCTGACTAACCCTGACTGACCTCTAGATATTCCTATTACCGTGTTCCGACGCTTAAGCATAGCTGAGCTACAGCTCGAAGAAATGCACAACTCTTGTTCGTTCTTTTTTAAAAATTAGCAAGGAGGTTACAAGAAATGTTGCATCAGACGTTATATAATTACTAATTGAAGCAATGAACCTTTCGAGTCTAAGATTTCCATCCAAACAGATGGGAAGGACCAAAGCATTAGTAAAATCCTTTTAGCAGAGTTTTGAGGAAAGTGCTTATCTTCTGAGGGATTTGTATCATCTGTGTCTTGATGAATATTTGGTGCAGATCATGCTTACAAAGTAGTGTCAAAAAGGTAGCTTCACTTTGAGGTATGTGACTCGTTTATTTAATCTGTTTTTCTTTGAAAGCTCGTCCCCGGGGAATATTTATATCCACCTGTCAATACAGCTCCGCAACGAAAGTACGGGACTTTATCCGTCCACATGGTCTTTAAAATAGCGTTTTCTTCCAAAGAATGAGGCTCCATAATTGCCAATTTAAGTGAGCTAAGACGCCGTAAATCTTGATATACTTCCATCCGCCAAAATCAAACATCAAAAATCAACCATTAGTGACTGAAGCATACAAACGCCGTACTGAAGATCTTTCATCTTGATCAGTGGCGGCAAAAAATGGGTTTAGTCTCTTAAGATTTCCAAACAGAGTGCTTGTGGAAAGTCAGAATAGTATCTGTGCGGTATGTACATTTTCTAATTTGGAAGATGACAGTGAAAGCTGAAGTATCTGTACCAGGAGGATACTTGAAAACAGAAGCCACTATTAGACCTATTTTTCTCGTCTTTATTCGCGCTCTACGTCTGTCCTCCTTGAAACTGTTGACAGTTGTTGCGGAAGCAGGATGTATGCTAAAAATATAACAAATGATTGCCAGAATTTATAAATAGGGCCCATCACGTCCAACTGAGCACATTATGACAAGGAAGGAACAGATTTGATCCAGTCATATAAATACAACTACTGTAACACTTCACCGATATGTCTATCCATATAATTATCTCAAGTGACTGAGACACCTGAGACAGACAAGCACAATGACTCTAATGGGTCTGTCCAAGCTACAGCAACTAGCCTGAACCAGTCATTTATTTCAAAATGGTAACATAATGCAATAATGGTAAGCAGCGGTTGTTTTGATTGGGGAAAGGATACCCACTAAAACTTTAGTTACAGCGTGAGAACATAATATTAGCATCTGTCATCGAAAGGAGCTAACAGGGTTTCGGTTTCAGCTCTTTCGGAAATCAAATTAGTCAGCCAGACATCCAATTAGTGTTTTTGTTTAGTTACATGTCGGAGCTGCTCAGTAGACTGTTAAGGGGTGTGGTGGAAGTGGGGGGTCGTGAGGGGCTCTACCCTCTCAACCAAGCTTTTGGGGTTACGTAAACTTCAAACACTTACAGGAAAAGTAGCTTGGCAACAGCAAACCGTGCAGGTTTGGAATGTTTTACACGCACGCAGGCAACATTACAGCCCACGGTAAGTGTTTGCTAAAGCCATCAGCCGCAAGAGAAGGAATAGATGTAGCTTGTCGGGAGATTTGAAGCCACAATTAAGGTGAGTCCCTAGTTTCTTAACAGCTAAATCATATCAGATAGACTATCGACAGCCTCCTGTCAGTGAGTGAGCACTCTGAGAGCTAGCTATTTACACTTTGACTGATTGACTGTTTTTTAATAGACACATAATTGGTGACAAAGACCTTCAAATGGAGTGTCATTTGCCAGAACATTTGCGATAATTCACAGTCAGTCTAATTTTCCATTGGACACAGTCCCAATGACAGGGCTGCAGAGACGGCTTTACAGCAGTGAAGTGAGCCCAGGGAAGTGTTAAAGCTGGTATGTAGAGAGGGGAAAAAGTTTGTACATATATAACTCGCTCTCTATCTCTCTATACACACATTATAATAGTTCATAGGACATATAATGCGGTTTATATAATGTAAACTGTAATATGATATGATGTATTACATATCAGTGTATATTAGTGTTATTTTAGTATTATTCATATACTCTCAGTTTCATAAAGCTTACTTATTTAATTTTTCATTATAGTATAATTTAGTTTATATTTTCAGTTTATCCTTCTAATTTTAATTATTTATAGTAGTTTTATGTGCTTTTGTCATTTCTATTAGTTTTAGTAATTAGGCAACATTTATCATTTTTGTTTACGTTTTTCCTCTTTATTTTATTTCAGCTTTATTTCAATTTAACAAAAATGTTTTTAATATTTTTAATGATATATCCCATTCGAGTTCTGTAACCCCCACAATATCAGCGGAGTAATTTCCACATAAATGCAGCTTTACGTTACCACAATAACTCAATATAAATACGGAGCAAAGAATAATCATGTAAATATTACAGTTCTTTTGCTGCTGTGCGTGACAGGTGACCTTCACATCACCTTGTGCTGCCAGCACTGCCACAAGCTTGCTATCATCAGTAGTCATGGCACAAACTGAAAACACGAGAGAATTAAAAAGGCAGGAAAAAAACACGCTATAGATCTCAAAGCATTTCAAACAGGCTTGGCTTTTCGTAGCAGCTGCTCGGAGGATGTTTTTAACATCTATTAATGCTGAATTACTCCAATTACAAGCTTTCTTTACACCCAGGCCCCCTCGCCTAGCCCATGCGAGATGGCATCCACCTCCAGGAGCCAATCACAGCCGGCCCCAACCACCAGCAGCAGATGTAAGCAATTTACTTCTGATTTCTTCATATTCAGTGTGAGACGAGCTCCTGATGACCTGCGACCTTCGAGCCTGCAGGATTCTAACCCTATCAAATTAAAGCTCTCTGCTCACTTATCCCCCAGCGCTCCTCTGCTGCTAAGCAGCCATCTCGCTGCATAGCAACGCGGGGCCGGGCGTGCTGGCTCATACGCCCTGCCTCATCAGCCACTATTAGAGAAAATATACAGTGGTCTAATTGGATGAGATTCAGCTAAGGAAGTGCAGTTAAAGGTCACAGAGCCGCCGTGTGTCTTCTGCTCTTCAGAATAATTTTCAGTGTCCTCCGCTGTTAAACAATAGGGCCAAAGTTGCAATCTCTCTTGTTCTCTCCATCTCTCTGAGCTCCTGCAGGAGGAGCGCCGGCCGCCGTGATGAAAGGAGAGACCTGAGAATCATGTAAACAAGATGGCGGGGCCTTGACTGTTGTGCTTGGCGCCACCTGCACGTTCGCCCGCTCCGAGCATCAGGGCGCTCGTGCTACGGCCTTGACATTAGCCAATTTCATACATTTAGGATGATTCGTAAGGCCACATCCTTTCTCTAATCAGTCCTTCTTGTTGCAAATCCTTCATCCACGGTGCTAATTCTCAAGGCTAGGTGCTCCCGAAGATATGTTCATTCAATTTCTGATTAAGGCAGTAACTTCGCTGGGCACAGAGGAAGCTTGATGCTTATAAGAGCACCCAAAAAGGACTAAACAAACACAGGGAAGGTTAATGGCGTGTTTATGCTCTGATTTTTAACTTGATCATTTCAATTCGAACAGGCAATTTTAAGAGTTCATTTCTCGTTACTAGGTCCATTGTTTTTCTTTACAAGTAAATATATGCATTTTGCAACACAGTGACACTTCTATAAGTATAACAATATAGTATAAGTAATTATAATATTTTTTATTTTATTTCAATATCAAATGATAGACTGCTTGTTAAACACAAGAATGTATACAGCATGTCTTTGGGTATTGTGGACCTATATCTTGACAGATTATCTAAGAAACATTACCTAATGAACACTAAAATAGGCTGAACAACTGTTGTATAAAAGCATCACACTTTCAATTTTGCTTAAAGGGACAGTTCACCCAAAAAACTCAAATCAAGAAAATCATTTACTCACCCTCATGTCTTTTTACTTTCTTCTGGAACACAAAACAATGTTTAAACCAGTGTTATTTTAGTATTACTGATATGCTATTTTAGTTTTTATCAATATTTTGAATTAGTTTGTACTATTATATTTTATTATTAGTTGAGAAAGAGTAAGTAAATTGTCATTTTAGTTTTAGTTAATGATAATAACCCTGATTTGAACCCCACTGACTTTCATTGTGCGTCCAAATAAACACTGCTCGTTTTTAAAAATGTCTTCTTTTATATGACTAATACTAACAGAATTTCCATATTTGGGTGAACTATCCCTTTAAAACCCTAATGGGGAAAAATACTAAAATGTATTTGATATACATTTATTTTGTGCTAAGTATACTACAAATACATTTACATATTTATGTGCTTAATAATAATACCCTGCAGTTGTACTTTGGGTATACTGAACTGTTAAACTGGAACAACTAATTTTGTGCTTAATGCACTTTAATTGTGCAGAAGTAGTGCTGAAGTCCAACTAAAGATATGAAGTATACCTGATCGTACTAAAGTGGAACTACTACAAGTATACTTCAGGTACACTTTAAATATCTTGCATTTAAAGACTGTATTATACAGAGATCATACAATCCTCATCAATAGTGAGTGACATTAAAACATTTTAGGCATAATATTAAGAAATGTGCATTGTGCAATAATAAATTCTTCAAATAAAGTGAAATTAAATATGTTAATGGATTTGAAGTATAGTATAAAAGTATTAGTATGAAATAAATGTATGTTAAATAAATTACGGCATATGTTTTATTTATTTATTTAAATAGGGTATTGTTGATATTGCTTAATTTGCATTTTTATTTTCATTTGTATGTACAGTGCCACTGAACTTTTCATATTTTACTTTTGCAGTCCTCCAATACTTTATAAATAGCTGTGAATACAACTTTGCAAACAGTATATTATGGTATTCGTCAAAAACAGCAAAAAACACTCTTGAACTTCTTAGAAAACATAGTTCACTGTGTTTTGCAACAAACACAACCGTGGGCAGTTTATTCATGTGTAATCTCCATATGTGTGATAACGGTTGAGGTTTGGGAAAAAGGCATGCTTGCTTAAGGGGGCAATCAGGCCTGGTAAATGTTGCAGTTGAGTGTGTACCCTTCTAAGAGCATGAGGCTTTAGAGTCTCGCTGTCAGCCAATTTTACAGCTGGAAGGGCAGGGGCCTCTGGAGCCGGCCAGCTGAACCGAGCCGGCAGAGTGGGCCGCACCCACCCTCCTACGCCGTCTCCCTATCTTTTGTTCCCCAGAGAAAAGCTCATCCGCCCCACAACACTTCACTAACCACTATGTGTTTGCTGTTGGTAAAACCTGATGAAAGTGGCCAAGACACACACACCACTGAACACACACACGCCTCTGAAAACACACAAACACAAACATGGACTAAGCCTATCAATGACTCCCAGCTTCCCCCCATTCGTTCCCCACTCCCAAAAGACCCGGTATTGGCCCTGGCAGCGCGGGAGCTCCAGGACAATGCCGCCATCCATTGATCTGTGCCTGATAAAGCCCTTGGCATGGTGTGCACGCTGCTTCATGGGCTTCATTCCGCTCAGCTGAGTCCATTTCAGGGAGCTGTGCTAGAGCTAATGTGGGCTGGGCCACTCTAGGCACGGCCTTTGGGATTTGGCCTAAGTGCTGTTTGCTCTAACGCTTTGCTATGAGAGTCTGAGGGACCGTGCAGGAGTACTTTCACACTTCCCCCCGGTCTCCTCCACTCTTTAAGATGTCTGCACTCAGCCGAGAGAGTAAAATATGGAAGAAGAATCAGAACCAATCTAAACACACGTTTGTTTTCTTAATAATTACTAATATCAGGCCTACATGTGGCTGTACCATAGAAAAAAATCATAGCTTAAAAAATGAATATAAAAAAATCCTAAATGAAAATGCTTGTAGACACATCTTTTAGCTTTGGTAATTTATATTACATAGCGTACTTCTAAAAGTTAACTTGTAGCAGATTGAAAATCTTTTTAGAAAATGGACCAAAAACATGATTGACCCATTCTGCACTTTACAGATTTTCATCCAATCAAGTGCTCTCTACAATGAGAATGTCCCTCCCCCAATACCACCTGCCGCAGTCTAGCAAGTAACAAATCACGATTCACGCCTTTGTTGTATAACACTACGGTTCAAAAGTTTGTGGTTGGCAAGATTTTATAATGTTTTAGTCTGACCAAGGCTGCATTTATTTGAGAATACAGCTAAAACAGTAATATTGTGAAATATTATTACAATTTTACATTTTAAATTGTTTTGTATTTTATTATATTCTAAAATTAAATTGATTAAAATGAAATGTATTTCTGGGATGGCAAAGCTGAATTTTCAGCAGTCACTCCTCCAGTTTTCAGGGTCACATGATCCTTCAGAAATCATTCTATAAAGCTGATTTTATTCTCAAATAATGCTAATCTAATTATTATAAATCTTTTGTAACATTATAAATGTCTTTAATGCCACTTTTCATCAATTTATTGCATCCTTGCTGAATAAAAAACACGTTCATTTCTTTAAAAAACACATTTGAACAGTGTGTGGAGTGTTTATGTGTAGTTTTAGAATAATAAATAAAAACAAACTCTTAAAAACACACTTTGCACTCTCTAAGCTTATTTCATTTGCCCCAATATCAAACAGTGGAAATTATAGATAAAGTTTGTTACTTTGTAATATTTTTCTGAAGGTCATGAATATTTCAAATAGCATTCTGTTGTGGAAACGACATTTTAAAAACTTTGGAATGAAATGGTCAACTCATTTGCCTTGCTAAGGTTAATTTCATAGCTAGCATTTTATGCATCTTTAATACACACACAAATAATATTCACACACTTTGTTGCATAATTGACACACAAAATAAAAAAAAATATGCAGTTCACTAGTGATATTTACCTTCATTTTCAAACTTTGTACTCTTAATAAAAATCAATACGAGACATACAATTGCCGAAAAATGAAGAAACACCTAACTACAACCTACTGGTTACAGTATGGAGAGAAAAGGGGACAAGCCCTTCAATATGTCCTGCCCAAACGTTCGGTTTCAACAGGAGATACATCAGCACAGGAAAGTAAACTGTGCTCTTCAGGCCATTTCATAAAGTCTTTAAAAAAAGGTCAAGATGTATTCCTTTCAGCATGGTATTTATGTATCTATTTATGTTAAATATAACAACAAAGCATGCATTAAACACCAGCTAAAATGTTTTTTTTATAAGGTCACGGTGTGATCCAGTCCCTGTAACCTACATCCAAGTATCTTTAAGACATGATCTACTCTATGAATGCTGAGCAAACAGTCTTGTCTGGCTGATGTGACAGATGCTCAGTGGTCTCTATTGGCTCTGCTCTTGCTGCCTGTCACCTTTCACATCTCTGTGCTTATGGAGGTGACCCTCAGCGCGCCCTCCAGCTCCATACGTTATCGGCACTAACCCAATCGAACACAGATTTCTGCTGAGGGGGTGGAAGAAGAGGCCAAGACCCAGAGCACAAAGAGAGCCAACCGCCACAACCCCTGTGACCTCCCACCACCTGAAGCGCGACCCTCATTTACAAGTGGGTCACCTTTGCTACAACTGCATTTGCGCAGGGTCAGCTTAAGATATGTGTCCTCAAAGGAGGCCTGACCAGAGGAGAGGTCTCAATTATGAAGGGCTCCCTGAGAGGCAGGCCTGGCCTGCATATGGGCACTCTGAGAGAGCTGGTGCATGACCCTGATTGAGGTAAAATGATAGTTATTTACAGCCGAGCTCAACTGGAGGTACCTGAGGGTGCATTGTTGCAAGTCATTGAGGTATTACTGCCGAACTTCCATTAATGCCATGAGGTCATACAAATGTTTGAAGAGCAATAATCTAATTGGACAGCACACACACTGCGTGTTTTCCTGCTAGCCCAATAATTTGTCTCTGTCTGATTGATGCTTTCATTTTTAAGGATGAGAAATGTCCAGATGCGACTGAAAAAATCTACCAACACTACCAACTGTGAGCCAAACATCATCAATCTGTTCTCATATCCACGGTGTATCATGACTCATGTCAAAATTACGATCAAAACATCAGCGTTCCAACACAAATCAAAGTTCTCCTCTACAAAGTACACGATTTTAGCTTCAGCCAACATTCCTCTCTTTTCTGAGCACGGGCACATCACAGGCTCCTCTGACTGCCATGCAATAGGAGAGATGAAAGGGGTGCATAGAGGTTCATTGTGATGGAGCCTCTCCTGGAATACAGCTGTTCTGAAACAGAGCCCTTTTTGCTGAGATGTCTCAATAAAAGTGAAGATGAGGTTTTTTTTTTTGTTCTGACCTTCTGGCAACACTAAATGGCCCTAATTTAGGGTGACATAATGCACCATTTTATGCTTAATCAAATTCCCACGGAGCTCAAGAGCTGCAAATCAGCCTACAGTTGGAACTTAACAGATGTTGGCCAGTGTTCATCTGCTTCACATTAAATAGATACTGACTCATTATGCCAAAGAATCTGAATGTTCATTTCAATTGGCATTGCAGAACCATGAGTCTTAAATGGAGAAATTAAGGAGCATTGTTCCAGCTCTATTAGAGTTTCAATCATCTCTACTATTGCGACTTTCCAACATAAGATATAAGCATCGTCTCTGTAATAGCAGTCGTTAACAAGAAGGATTTTTTTCTCTTCTGTTGGCCAGTATTATTTTTAATAATATTTTTTATCATATATACACTACCATTCAAAGTCTATGGTCAGTAATATTTCTTTCTTTATTTAGCAACAACAAATTTAATTGATCAGAAGAGACAGTAAATACTTTTAATGGGCATATCATTGTAAACATTTCTATTTCAAATAAATACCATTCTTTTGAACTTACTATTCATCAAACAATCCTGAAAAATGCATCACATTTTCCACAAAAATGTAAGCAAGCACTGTTTTCAACATTGATAATAATAAGAAATTATTCTTGAGCACTAAATCATATTAGACTGATTTCTGAAAGATCATGTGACACTGCAGACTGGAGAAATGGCTGTTTAAAATGAGTCTTTGCCAACACAGGAATAAATTACATTACTGTAAAATATTGCTGTTTTTACTATATTTTTAATCAAACAAATGCAGACTTGTTTAGCATAAGAGGTAGGGATGCACCGATACCGGTCTCCTGTACTCGTACTCGTACTCGTTAAAATGCCCCGATACCAAACGCCAATACCATACAGCATGTGATAAGCACCATATTCAGACAAAGAAACACCAACAACAGAACAACAGACAGCAGAAAGGAGTTAAGGATGTCTACTACGAAGTATATGTATGCAATGAATATAATGTTAAACATCGTCAAGTACCAAAAATAAAAGTATCGGTATCGGGCGAGTACTGGAAAAAGTGGTATCGGTGCATCCCTAATAAGAGGACTAGATAAACTTAGAAAAAAGAATTAATTAATAATAGCTGTAAATTATATAGCTATAAATTCATAAACACACAATACTGTGATTTATTTATAATTTTCAATCAATTCAAACTGATACTGTACTTCCAAGATTCAATTTTGACAAAATCTCATCTCTGTTAGTCAGGTAGGTATATCAATTCACAACAAAAAAATCTTACATCACAGAAAACCAAATGTTTATGTCGAAAACCATAAAACACATGTATATGATCCAAGAATGTAAAACATAGTGACAGCACAGCAACAGCTATTTATGTATTGTTGCTCATACATGTGTTTGTGATGAAATGTGAAATGACAAAAGTAACATGCAGATTTATGGCTAAAAGAGTTCAGTTCTGGCAGTTAATGGTATTTGAATGTTTCCAGACTTAATGCAAAGATCTTTATCCTATAGCCAATGTTCCAAAATACAACTAATTATACTTTTTTCCAGAAGAAAAAAAGACAGAAAATGCTCAAATTCAAGTGCAAAAGTGAGATGCACACACACACATGCACGTTTAAACAGAAAAAGTGACACTGAGTGAGAGCGAACGAAACAGACAGAGAGATGGACAATTTTAAAAAAGCAGTCCAAACTCACCCCTTCTCAGAGAAGGGCATCAGCAGAACAAAACATTTCAATCTCCTCCCCGAACCAGCATTATGCCAGCTTCGCATCCAACAACCCAGACGAGATTCTTTTCTCCCCTCGCTCGCTTTTCTCGCTCCCCCTCGTCTCCTCCTTTCAGCGCCTACAGCCAACGGCCCCCTTGAGTGTGTGAACAAGAGAGATAATTTAATAAAGAAAATCCAATCTTCCAGTTTGGGGAACAAAGTTAGATTTGAATGGGTGCAATATGTCCCCCCCCCCCATCTTGAATTATAATTATTTCATTTTGAACATATCAAAGAAATGTTGGGGCTCCTTCATCTTTTGAGAGCCTAAACTGAAACCGCGCCACATTCGCTGGCTTTTTTCTTATAATATGTATTCAAAATTCTGGAGGGCCCCGGGGCCAGTTTATGTGTCCGTTTATTGAATATAAGCCTAACTGTGATGAGTCATACATAAATGCATTCGCTTCACATAATGAAATTCTCACATTATTAACTGTATATTATCATACGATAATATCTGTTGGATCAAATTTCAGGTTCAATATTGAATGGACTCCTTGCATTGTGCGATATTAACTCCGGGTGTTTGTCTTCCAAAAATAGAGGAATTATTTTTACATCTCTGACAAACCTAATTGAATACTTAAGATTAATGAGAGCGCAGTTTCGCAATAGCACAAAACTTATAGTCTTGTAAACGGACTGCCAGCTATTCAAATTACAGACTGACTCACTTATGATGTTTTCCTCTTCTCCTGAGACTGCCTCCTCGGCAAACTTTGAATGACTTTCAATGTAAATCATTTCAGAGAAACTTTCAAAGTATGAAGCACCCTTACACATGCCGGTTAGCAGCCAAACAGAGTCATAAGAAGTGGGCTGCCGAACGAAAGTGTGTCAAGTCCCAAATTGATTATGCTGTAAAATCAGGCACTCTCTTACATATGTACAGCATAATAATGGACTCCTATGGGGGTACATGGACAAAAGCCTGAAATTGAGTTTGACTATAGAGAAAGAGAGACAAGAATCAGACATTACAACTGTCATGACTGACTCCAAGAACTGAGTATTAAATTAAATAACACATGGCCAATTACATGACACAATGACGTTGCTGTATTAACAACTGCGACTCTTAAATGAATAGTTCAACAAAAAAAGAAAATTTGCTGAAAATGTACTCAACTTCAGGTCATCCAAGATGGAGAGTTTGTTTCTTCATCGGCAGATCGGCAGAAATTTAGTAATACATCACTGGGTCACCAATGGATCCTCTGTCAGAATGAGAGTCCAAACAGCTGATAAAAACATCACAATAATCCACACAAATTTAGGCCATCAGTTAATGTCTTGTGAAGTGAAAAGTTGCATGTTTGTAAGAAATGAATCCAAAATTAAGGGGTTTTAATTGTTGCTTCTGGTCAAAATGTGAATCCACAATCCATAATAATGCTTCCTCCAGTGAAAAAGTCCATCCCCTGTTGTCCTCTCAAATTACTGACATATTTGTTTAGTTAGGCTATGTTTTGGACAGTTTTCGCTTGTAAATGGTGCTTGATATTGATAAATCTGTTCCAATGAAGAAACAAACTCATCTACATCTGGGATAGTCTGTGGGTGAGTAAATTTTGCTTACTGAAGTTGCTTTAATTATTATTCTTAATGAAGCATTTAAAGTGCTAGTCCATCCAAAATTATAATTCTGTCATATAATTCATCTGAACTTATTTGTTTTGTTTTCTTTATACATATGGATTACTTGGGTTGTTACCAACATCTGGTGAAAATCTCATGTCAACAGCACCTTTAGAAATATATTTACTGAGAAAAAGGGTGACGTGTTCAATACTTATTTTACACCGCTTTAAATGTGGTGTACAATTGTTCAAATGTGAACGTTAAGCTGTTCTGTTGTGTAAAGTTGTTGTAAATCTGCTCTGTTTTATAAAACTGATCTGTTGTGTAAAGGTGGTGTAACTGTGGTGTAAAGGTACTCTGTAAAGTAAATGTGGTGTAGAGAGCCTTTGTTGTGTAAGTCTGCTCTGTTCCA